>NW_020174056.1:1902259-2022442 GCF_003031525.2 Neophocaena asiaeorientalis asiaeorientalis
AAAAAAAAAAAAAAAGATATTGGAAATTCCCTGGCGGTCCAGTGGTTAGGACTCCATGCTTCTTCTGCAGGGGGCACAGGTTTGATCCTTGGTGGGGGAACTAAGATCCCGCAGGCCTCGACATGGCAGTCAATCGATCAATCAATAAATGATAATTTAAAAGAATAAAATACAATACTTTTAAAAGATATATATTAAACTGGTTATTTTTTCCAAATATTTTTTAAAAGTGGATTAGAAAGTCAAATTTTCTTTTCTATTAAAATACATCTTTGGTAATACTGTCTTAAAATGCACTAGAAAGAAGTGGAGAAAGCCATACTTAATTTAGTGGATTAGTTTTAAGTGTTCGGTTGTTTCTTAAAATCAGCTTTGTATGAATTAAGTATTAGCAAGAATATTGTTACTAAGCAGGTAGCTTGTGTAGAATGCCAAGTTTAGACTTTTAGATTTCATCTGTGACTTTGGAAAGATGGCACCAAGGTCGGTAATTGCATCTCAAAATAAATAAGCAAAGAAAATCAGAGTTGGTATTTGTTTTTTGTTTTTGTTTTTGTGGTTGTTGCAAAAGTCGCTTTAAGGTCCTACGCAGGTTTGTTTGTTTATTTTTAAAATTTTGACTGTACCAGGTCTTTGTTGAGGCACGTGGGATCTTTTAGTTGCCTCATGCACGCGGGATTTAGTTTCCTGACCAGGGATGGAACCTGGACCCCCTGCATTGGGAGGGCAGAGACTTACCCACTGGACCGCCAGGGAAGTCCCCTAAGCAGTTAAAAAAAATAGTATTTGCACACAATCTATATTTTAGCCAAAACTAGTACTAAACACAATAAAATGTTATATATTAATATAGATTACTAGGAAAAGTAAATACATTTATGCATCAAGACTCCTAAAAAAGAGACTTTTTTCTCGTTAAAATTGTAGCTATCTTTAGCATTATGATGTAAAAATGAGGTGATTGAAAGTTTAGTATTGTGACTATATTTTATAATATGAGTCTTTAGGCCCATGGCTTTCTTTTGATCAGGACCTAGAGTAAGAAGTATCTTTTACTTTGCAAAGTAGTATAGAAATACTGAAATAAACTTCACAAAACATACTTACTCGTACTATGTGCAGTGTGGTCTTGTACTTTCTGTTCTATTTCTGTTGTTAAAAATTGCTTGCATAACTCATTGAATTGATTTCTTGACCTGTGGTTGGCAAGGCACAATTATGGGAGAGCTTGACAACAGTAATACTTCACTTTTTCTACATTGGTATCTAAGAAGCTATTCTATATGAGTTAATTTTCTGGATAACTGAAACTTTACTCTTTAAATGCCAAAAATGTTTTCAGTTGTAATCATGATGTGTGGACTCAGATTTTTTTTTTTTCCTCTAGCTTAAACCACTTCAGCCTATTTTTTTTAAGATCTGATTTTTGAATTCCCATGCTGTCAACAGTGTTTGTTGTCAATATGCTTATTCTTGTCTCCTTTTAATTTTACCGCTTTTAGTCTCTGAGATAAAGAACTAGATAACCATGCTTAGCACTGAGTTCTCTAAAAAATGAGAATAAATAGGAAAACCTTCAGATATTCATTCAGAAGCTAAGAAAGTATACGAATTCTAGTGTAGAAACTGTGAGATATTTGCTTAGTGGTATACAGCTGTGCTTCAGAAAGTTTCTAAGTGCAAAAGGACCCTCTTATCCTACATGGTTGCATGTAGTAGTTGGTTGGCTAATTTAAAAAGTTTAAATGAGGAATCAGAAAAAATAACAGCCTTAATTATTTCATTTGTCTTTTGGTGTAGGCTCAAGGCCCTTTTTTGGGGGTGAAATGGGGTCTGTTTTTCAGTGTTAGATATGATCTTTCCTATGTAAACCACACCAAAAATGTACACCTAAGATTTCTACTTTCAATTTCTTTAAAGTGGAATAAGACTGCAAAAAAATCCAAGGGTGGAATATTTTACATTTAAAAAGTGTTAAATTCTTTTTTAATGTTTCACACAATTTTATAGGTGTCTGTGTACACCAGGAATTACAAGGATATTTGTGTAGTCAACAGAAATTTGTTCTGGGAGGAGAGGGAATATATATTCATCAAAATTATGTTCATCAAAATATGTGCTTTCCAAAGCATTCAACGTAGTTTTCACAGAAATAACCTTTTTGTGCATTCATTTCATTGATTTATATAGTTTTAAAATAAATTCACATAAGCAGATTTGGGAAGAAACACCAGATACTACTTAAGCATACAACTCAACTAGTAGGAATAGAAGTGTGCAGGCAACTGGAAAGTAACTTATTAGCTGCTCATGTCTGTCAGTTTGCTTCTATGGAAGATATGGAAAGCATTGGACAATCTTGCTAGTTGATTAAGTGAAAATTAAAAGACCTTCTACTGTACTTCCAGATAATTAACATGTTACTGTACAATGGCCATGTTTCACAGTAGTCAATAGAATTTTACTATAGTCTGAGGTAAGTCTTTTTTTTCCTCTTTTTTCTTTTTCTAAATTTTTCAGCAGTTATATAACATTACTTGTGCAATGCTGCCAAAGATGAGTCTTTGATGTTATCATTAGCACAGGTTTTGGAATCAGACCTGTATTTGTATCCTTGTTCCATTACTTGCTAGCTGTGTAATCTTCATTAATTTCCTTTATCTCTGAGAGTCTCAGGTTCTTTGTCTGTAAAATGGGGATAATTCCAGCTTCTCATAGTTGTTAGAATGAAATACGACACTGGTTGGCACATAGTAGGTTTTAAATAAATGATCATTACCATGTTAAACAAGATATTACAGGTGGTTATATGTTGGTCGGTTATAAAATATGTTCAACAGAGGTAAAGAAATAGTCAAATGTGCAATAACCTAACAGTATCTTGTTTCGTTTTGCATTCACAGCCTGTAACCTGCTAAGGCTCAAGCAGATTTAGTAGGCTTTTAATGTATAGTTATCTGAGAAGATACAAAAGCTATGAAAGGATGCTTGATGTATGTGTAATTTATTTCTGTGTCATTTGTTATTACAGTTACATCTTAACCTCTATATGTAGGGGGTGGCATGGGTGGACCAAGCTTCCTGGAAATATATTTTTAAATTCTGACTAGAGCTGGGCAGCTGGAGAGGTTAAACAATGTTACTTCACCTTGTACTCAAGGATGTAAAGTTTGGATCTGATCCTAGTTAGATATTGAATGCCCAGTGTTTCAAGAGATGTCTAAAGTATGGTCTTTGCATAGAAGCAATTAAAGCATTTTATGTTTTTAACATTTAATATTTATTTATGGTATAAATGTATGGTATTTATAATCTTGTATGTTTTTGAATGCATATTTTTTCTATAAAAATATTTTTCAAAATAATAGAATATAAGCTTATGTTTTGATTTCAAAAGTCCCAAGGCGGGCTTCCCTGGTGGCGCAGTGGTTGGGAGTCTGCCTGCCGATGCGGGGGGGCGCGGGTTCGTGCTCTGGTCCGGGAGGATCCCATGTGCAGTGGAGTGGCTGGGCCTGTGAGCCATGGCCGCTGAGCCTGTGCGTCCGGCGCCTGTGTTCCGCGGCGGGAGAGGCCGCAGGGGTGAGAGGCCCATGTACTGCCAAAAAAAAAAAAAGTCCCAAGGTTTCAGAAGTCCCAAGTTCATGGTATTGTTTAACAATTTAAGTAGAATCAACATCTTTTCAATTTCAAAGATAAATGTCAATTTTGCTATGCTTTATGCTTTGGTTAGAAACAGTTTCTTCATCAGACATTTCTAAGAATGTTGTCTGAGCTTATCAACTGTTACGAAAGGTTAAGGCCTATAACATCTAGGAAATCATCAAGGCATTAATAATTTAAACATACTTTGTTTCAATTCATATTTGAATACATATTGTAAGTCATTTATAATTCTTAAGTAAAAACTATTAGTGCAAAACCTGTTCCACGAATAAAATACCAATCAATTTGATTTTTTGAGGTTAAAACTGAGAGGAATGCTTAGTTTTTTCCCTCTGCTGTAGATTGAATACTTGTGTGCCCCCCAAAATCCATGTGTTGAAATCCTAAGCCCTAAAATGATAGTAGTAGGAGGTAGGCGCCTTTGGTAGATGATGAGATCATGAGGGTGAAGACCTCATGAATGGCGTTAGTGCCCTTATGAAAGAGACCCAAGAAAGTGCCCTTATCCCTTCCACCATCTGAGGTTATAATGAAAAGACAACTGCCTAATGAGAAAGCTGGTCCTCACCAGACACCCAGATCTGTTAGTGTCTTGATCTTGGACTTTCCAGCTTTCATAACTGTGAGAAATAAATTTCTGTTGTTTATAAGCCACCTAGTTTATGGTATTTTGTTATAGCAGGCTGAATAGACTAAGAAACCCCCTTTTTGATTGTATTACAAATTTAGGCTTTAGCTTTAGCATTGCGATGGCTTACGAACTTGCCTAGAGTATAATGCAAACCATTTTAATCTCAAACAGTTCTTCCTGGGCAACTGAAATAGGAGGAAAGAAGTGGTAAGGACTAGAAAAAAATAGCATGGGAGTTAGATGTGTTGCTTACTTGCTAAGAATAGTTCATTGTTAGCCAGTGTAAGTCAGACAATACAAATGACAGATGTTAGAGGAAAAGAAGTGTTGACTAGATTAAATAGATCAGGCTTTTGCTAAATTCCCGGGGTGGAGGTGGTGTGGTACTATTACTAATAACAGCTAACTCTTCTACATACTATGTGCCAGGCACTATTCCAAGTAGTTTATATATGTAACTCATTTATTTATTTATTTATTTTTGTGGTACGCGGGCCTCTCACTGTTGTGGCCTCTTCCGTTAAGGAGCACAGGCTCCGGAAGCGCAGGCTCAGCGGCCATGGCTCACTGGGCCCAGCCGCTCCCAGACCGGGGCATGAACCCGTGTCCCCTACATCGGCAGGCGGACTCTCAACCACTGCGCCACCAGGGAAGCCCTATATGTAACTCATTTAAACATCACAGTTGTTCAAGGAATTAGATGCTATTGTCATCTCCATTTTATAGATAAATGAAATTGAGTCAGAGAGAGAGGTTTGGTAACTTACCCAAGGTTACGCAGCTAATAAGAGGGCTAGCCCAGATTTGAAATAAGCTTGGGTACATGCTCTTAACCCTCTGACTTGTAGGAGTATGTTATATTAAAGTATTATAAGATATTGGGACCAAATTTGTTTTAAAATAGGCCTGAGGAAAATGAAAAACAGATTTACTAATTATTGTAATCTTGGAAAACTGTATATCTTATTTGTGCCTCACCTTCTTCATCTTTACAATGGAGGAAGTAATAGTACCTTGCCTTAGGGTTACTTTGAGTAAATAAGTTAGTGCATGTAATGTGCTTAGAACTATGGCTGGGATATAGTAGACATTCAAATGTGAACTGCTCTTGCTACAATTGGACATATTCTAATTAAGAAGTCAATCATTTAGGGAAAGCTGGGGAGGACAAAAGAAAGGGGCTAATTAAGCTGTATATGTTTTGTATACTCCCTGTGATCTCAAGTCCAAAAATGACTACTGTTGATCTTTCACCCATTTACATTGATTGGTCTTGACACATCAGTAGCTGTCAAATAATTGCTGGCTTGATACAACTTCTGAGATTGAGTACTAAAGGGCTTGACATAGAGGTTCCCTATGTTTTTGCCTGTCATTCAGTAAGAAGGAAGTGATTCAGTGGGTGGAACACTGTCATTTCTTTGAAGGATGAGAAAAAAGATAATTGGAAGGCAGAATCGAGAGGCTAAAGTGTACATAGGGAGAGTGACTCAAAAGCTGATTTCCTTTTCAAAAAGTGAAGAAACCCATGGGGCCTAAGCATTCTGTATTATGAACAAGTATAGAAAAAAATTAGTTGTTAAATGAAGAATATTTATATTCATTTATTATTTTGTCCTTCTCAACTTTGCACCTAATTATGGTAGTATTTTTCCCCCATTTAAGGCTGAAGTTTTTAAAAACTAAGGGAACGTTAAACTTAGAAATTCTAATTTAATACTGACTTTTTTTTTTTTTAATTTTTTTTTTTAACATCTTTATTCGGGTATAATTGCTTTACAATGGTGTGTTAGTTTCAGCTTTATAACAAAGTGAGACTTTTTTTTTTTTTTTTTTTAAATGAAAAAGCAAAATTGTAGTACCAGGAAACAGTATTTCTTTCTTAGTAGGTAAACCAAAGTCAATTTGTTAATACTTAATTCTGTCTTTGCTCAAATGGGTGAAAAATCTGACATTGATTATGTCAGACTTTCTTTTTAAACTGAAACAGGATGGACTGGCTAAAAATGCCAGTAGCTAGTCAAAATATTGGACATTAATCCATGTGTAATACCAAAGACAGACCTAGCAATAACCTGAGTTGAGATTTCTCATATATTCCTTTTCATATAAAAGAAACTCATCCAGTAAAATTATAATAAGGCTTTTTGCATCTCTTCCCCTTGTTCAGCATGCCCAGTGCCATTGGCCAGCTTTTAGGTTTTTGATGACCATTCACAGCCTTGTGTGCACTATTTCCTCTGCCTAAAAAGCCTTTCTACCTAGTTATCACATGGGTAACTCTTTGTCATTCTTCTGACCTTGGTTTAAATATCACTTTTCAGAGAGATGTTCTCTGACTATTTAAAGTGCTCAATTAATGCTAGCTGTTATTATTATTTATTAAATTAGTGTCCTATGTTGTTCTGTGTCTCCGCAGTCTGTTTCCTTCATAGCATTTACCACATTTTTTTTTTTTTTTTTAAATCTTTGGCTGTGTTGGGTCTTCGTTGCTGCATGCAGGCTTTCTCTAGCTATGGCGAAAAGGGGATACTCTTTGTTGTGGTGTGCAGGCTTCTCGTTGCGGTGGCTTCCACTGTTACGGAGCGAGGGCTCTAGGCACGCGGGCTTCAGCAGTGTGGCTTGCGGGCTCTAGAGCACAGGCTCGGTAGTTGTGGCGCACGGGCTTAGTTGCTCCGCGGCATGTGGGATCTTCCCAGACCAGGGCTCGAACCCATGTCCCCTGCATTGGCAAGTGGATTCTTAACCACTGCGCCACCAGGGAAGTCCCGCATTTACCACATTTTGTGATTTTTTTCTTTGCTTATTGTCTGTCTCCACAGCTTGATTTTAAGTTCCATGAGGACAAGAACCTTATCTCTTGTTCGCAACTATATTTCCATCACCTAACGGTTAGCCTTATACATGGTAGGTGCATAGGAGGTGCTTAATATATATTTGCTGAAAGAATGAATCACTAGTATATCCCAATATTTGTGGAGCAAATAGGAGTAGAAGCAGATGATTAGCAATCATTGATTGTTTTAGTGTCACCACCTGAAATTCTCTCACTTTAGGAATTTGTTTGATTATTGACTGTTAGTCTATTATCACAACTTTATACCTAATTAAAAAAAATAGATTTAAGATATATTTGCCCATAACTTACCTTAAAAGAAGGTTATATTTAACCAACAAGGACCTACTGTATAGCACAGAGAACTCTGCTCAATATTATGTAACAACCTAAATGGGAAAAGAAGTTGAAAAAGAATAGATACATGTATATGTATAACTGAATCACTTTGTTGTACACCTGAAACTATCACAACATTGTTGATAAATTATAATGTAAAATAAAAAGTTTAAAAAGGTTATATTTTAAAATTGATTAAATTGAAATAAAATGCTGTAAAATAAGAAGTAGGCAAAAGCTGTTTGGTATAGGTAGTCCCCAGTTTATATACATCTACTTAACAAATGATCCACACACAGACATCTTCTGGTAGCTCTCTGCTCTCCAACCACCATGCTGAATTTGTTCCTGTTACTCTTTCTTTGAAAGAAAGAGAGATTAAATTTGTTGGATAACTTCAGATTTATGAGTATAAGTAGGATAAAGACTCAAAGGATTTAGAGTTTAGATTTGGGGCTCATTCTGTCACTTACAGGTTCTGTGACTTGGGTCAACTTCCAAGCCTGTTTTCTCATCTGTAAATTGTACTGGGCTCAAAGTGTTGCTTCTGAGTTTCAGGTAAGATAATGTGTCAAAGAACTTTATAAGGTGTGAAGTGCTATATATGTTGACTGGTTTGCCCTATGGACAGGATCATCTGTACAGATGAGCAAAGAGCCTGGTGCTCCCAAGTGTATCTTAGGTGGGTTCATTCTGTCTAAAATTACCCATTCACACAGTGCCTGGTTTTTACTGTTTTTAAAGTTTCCCCTTGTTATTCTGATTGAAATTACACCAACAAGAGATCCATTTAGATTAATAAATGTATATTTAATTATACATTTTTCAGGATTATTGAAATAATGGGCATATTTTGTTATAAAATTAGTTCAAATTTCAGCATGCTAAAAAGGAAGAGTTAAGACCCTAAGGCTTTAGGGTCAAACTTAGAAATTCTAACTTCAGCACTTATCAGCCAAATGACCTTGAGCAAATTACATAACCTGTCAGAACTTCAGTTCATTTTGTTCTAATAACATCAACCTTAAGGATTGTGGGAAAGACAAACTGAGAACCTATGGTTCAGCACCTAGCTTGTGCCTGGCACAGGATAGAGATTGGTGAGTGTTTTATTTCCAGGGATACACAACTTGGATCAGCTGCACTGAGGAAATGAATATTTCAGTACTCTGTTGTGAAAGTTAATCATAAAAGGCATAAGAGATCGATAGGCCCTTATTGTTTGTCACTCTGAACCTTGTATTCTGGAATATACAACTAGAGGAACTCGAAACAAGTACTGAACTACACATCTGTAACGTGCATGCAAGGGGAGAGGGAAAGTAGGTAATTGGAGCACACCAACTATTTCTGGGTGATCATACACCATTAAGAGCATTTAGAGCAGCGTTAAGGCAAAGAGATTCGGGTGGGGGTGGACACTAGAAGGAGGTTGATGGAAATTATTAGAATGGTCAGATGGTGCCCTAAATTGCTTTTTTCTTTATTTTAGAATATAAGCTAGGATTGATTTCAGTGCTTGGAGCATGGCCCTTCTGCATCTGTGACCCAGAATTTACACTTGTTCCATGATGCTGTAAGAAATGGGCTAATATTATAGGTTAAGAAACCTTTGGTAGGCTAGCCTGGGAATCTAGTCACAACTTTTTATAATTGTTATTTATTTATTATTTATAAATAATATTTATTCAAAGTATGACTTTTATTTGGACTTTAAAACATCCTTTTTGAGAGCACAACTGGTTTATAGTTAGGAATTAACATTTTAAATTAATATGAAGTTCCCATTTGTTATTTTCCCACTTATTAAACTTATATATTCTGAATGGAATTAAAATTTGATAACAATAGCTGAAATCGGGCCATTTATATTGATAAAACTTTACTCTGACATCTAGAGAATTCTTTTACATTTTTTAACCAAATCAGCCATTTTCTTTTGTGAAGACATATCATGGTTTGTTGCATTATCCAGTGGGTCACTTCTACTTAAATTCATAATAGTAGGAGAATAGGAGAATGTATAACTTTTGCATTCAGTATTGGCAAATTGCTTTTTTTAAAAACGTTTTGATCTTTTTTTTGGCTGCGCTGTGCGGCTTGCGGGATCTTAGCTCCCTGACCAGGGATTGAACCTGAGCCCTCAGCAGTGAAAATGTGGAATCCTAACCACTGGACCGCTAGGGAATTCCAAGGTTTTGATCTTAAAAATAACTTTAAGTTAAAGCTCTATATCATATTTGGTATACTTCCCCAAATTTTTTGATATACAAACAAATTTTTTGGTATACAATAGAGTTGGCCATAGGATTTCTTTAAACTTCCGTACATTGCTTGCTCTACTTCAAACCCACAAGAAAAGTTGCAATCATACAGTTAACATCCAAATACTTTTCATGGATTGTAAACATCTTACCACTTTTGTTTTATCTCTCTTGAGTGGGAGGTCAGTAGATAGGTAAGTGGTTAGACAGACAGACATAGGGGCTTTTTTGTTTTGTTTTTTGTTTCTGTAAATTGAGAGTAAGTGGCAGATGTCATGACACTTCAACCCTGTGTACTTCAGTATGGAACTGGCTGGTAACAGCATGTGAAAGCTGATTGTGTACATTTCTTCCCAGCTCTGCGTCAAGTTGGTTGCTTGAAATCAGCAATGGTACCAGCATTTACACCATGGAAATTGGCAGTGCTACAAACCAGGGCTTTTTTTTTTTTTCCTTTGCAGAGCCAGTCGTTAAACATTTACCATCATACCACTGTGTGTCTCCTAAAAATAAAAACATTCTCCTACATACCTGCAATACAGTTATCCCGCCCAAGAAGTCTATTGGCACAATGCTAATATCTAATATACTGTTTATATTCATATTTCTCTAGTTGTCCTGGTATTGTCTATAGTCATACTGCCTTTTAAGGAAGTAAGTTGCTTTCTGTTACAGAAAAGGAGTTAGACCCTGATGTTTGAACAACATTTAGAAAGCTTTTGGAGTACACCATAAGAATATGTAAAGGTACAAGTAAATAAAATGATTGGCTTCTGGAAAAAAAATTAGGTCATGTAAATAGGACAGTTAATTAAGATTTTAGCAGATTTTTCCTTATTTTATTTAGCTTTAAAAAAAATTACCTGGACTAAGTAGATCTAAGAGGAAAATGAGTATTGGTGAAATTCTAAGACTTTTTCATTTGGAAAAGAATTATATTTTAAATTATTTTTGCATTGGGAAGAATTCCATTTTTAATCCTGAAGCTTCATGCTACCTATCTGACCTCATTTTTTGGTACTCTCTAAGGTTCCCTGTACTCTAGGCACATCGATCTTGCTGTTCAATCACCACAAGCACATTGGCACCATGGAGACTTGGCATTTGCTGTTCCCTTTTGGAATATGAGTCTCATGACTGTCTTTTACTTCATTTGACTTTCTGCTCAGTTGTCAGCTCCTCAAAGAAGCCTTCCTAGATCATCCTATCAAAAGAGTACAGTTCTTTTATTGTCTGTTGACTCTGCATTACTCTTCATAGTCCTTACCACTACTTGACCTGCTGTTCTATGTTTATTTATTTGCTGTTTTTGTTTTTCTCCCAATAGGAACGTAAACTTCAAGAGGGCAGGGACTTAGTGGTGTTTGTCCACTGCTGTGTTTCCCCATGCACGGACTGGTGCCTGGCATTTAGTAGCTGCTCAATAAATATTTGTCATTGAATGAATGCTTGCATGCATTTTAATATCTTTGTGGTGCAGCATAAAACTTATTACTGGAAAACTTTTTACATTATTTTTCTGTGATTTGTTAGTTTTATAACTAAGAATTAATTCTACAGTGTCCATTTTTGTTTCTAAATGAGAATATTTATTCCCACTTCTCAAGGTTATTGGAAGGATCAAATGAGATAACTACAAACAAACAAACATAATACAAGATATTCGTAACTGAGTACAGTAAATGGTAAAAGTAATGTCTACTATCAGAGTTTGTAGGGAATGGTTAATTTCAGCTGGGATGATTAATTTCAGGGCAAAGCCTGTCTTTTGGCAGAGACAGCAGCTGTATTGAGCCTTAAAAGACAGTTTGATTTGGATAGATGGAAACTTTACAGAGATTAAGAGGGGGAAGATTGGAAGAGAGGACATGAGCAATAAAGATGTTTGAGGGCTAGCAGGTAGACTAATGTGAATTGGAAGGGTTACTTAGGAATGAGGGGATTCGGGTTTTGAATGTCAAGCTAAGGACTTTGAGCTTCATTCATTCAATAGTGGGGCACCATTAATTACTGTTTTGTATGATTAAGAGAACTTTTTGGAAGAATAATTTGACAGTACATTTATATAATTTCATTATAAACCAGAACAGAGATTATTGAATGTCTGACAGTCTTAAATTCAGTTTTTTAGCCCTCAAAATTACATTATTACCTGGTATTATAAAAATTACCTGACACTCATGTCTACTGTTG
Organism: Neophocaena asiaeorientalis asiaeorientalis; assembly: GCF_003031525.2. Classification (NCBI taxonomy): domain Eukaryota; kingdom Metazoa; phylum Chordata; class Mammalia; order Artiodactyla; family Phocoenidae; genus Neophocaena; species Neophocaena asiaeorientalis. Next base: position 1,914,186 of record NW_020174056.1, read on the forward strand.
GCTGTTTTCTTCTCTATATGTTTTTCCCTTCACCACCATTTGTTGTAATATATGAGGGATTACTATGTATTGCCTTTTATGAAAATTCTCGGGAATGTTAAGATGGCACACAATACCATGGCTATTGTTTTATGATATTCTCTGGTCAGAGTACTAAACTGCACAGTTTATTTTAAAGTAGCTGTGTGTTAGAACAAATAAAGGGGAAAAGCACAGGATGAAGTTGGAGATTCCTTCTCTCATTCCAGACAATTGCTGGCAGAAACTTAATGAAGTCTGTAGGATTAGAAGCCCTTGTACCTCCCAACTGCATGTGAGCATTAAGAGTAAGGAGATTCCCCACAATACTGATAAGCTTTTCTAGCTGTGTTAAGGAGAGAATGAACATATATCTTCTCCACTGCCCAACCAGATAAACACTTTTCACACCAAAGCTTCAAGAAAAAAAGTTTGGTTATAAGAGGGCTTTGTTCAGCAGTGTATTGTGGTAGAAAGAGCACAGCAGGAAATCTTATTTTCCATCATTCATAACTCCTTTCTTAAAAATTGTTTCTCTGGGCATGTATGTTCTTAAGTTGGTATACTTGCTCTTCAGAAGTTGGAATAAGGAACATACCTATGCCTTTGAGGAAGTATACTCAAATCTTGGTAATTATTCTGTTGGTTGAATGCTAGTCCTGGAGACATGTTTCTGTAGTCCAGCATATAACAACCCTGGCCTGTGCTGTTTCTTGTAGCTTATGTTGCAGAGTTCAGGGATCTGCCAGGGGACTCTGAATGACTAACAATGAAAAAAAAAAAATCATCGGGTTACATCGTGGTACAGATTAAATTCCATTATGAAGAGCTCAGGACATGAAAATGCTTTTGTTATTCTGAAATTACTCTAAAAGTTATGCTATTGCTAGACATCAGATTTGGAAAGGTCCTTAGAGAGTGTGAATGTCTTTCATTTTTACAGTTGAGAAAACATAAGGCCCCCCCAAAAAGAAGTAACCTGTCTAACTACAAAAGTAAAAACTTAAATTACCTGCTAGCCAGTTGAGTATTTTTCTGTACTGTGTTACCTCTAGCAAGATCACAGTTGCCTCTAGGTTCTGGCATCAGAAATGACATCATGATCATGCAGCCTTCCTCAAGGAACTTGAAAGAAACAAAGGCTAGGTGATTATATTTTAACATTCTTCTCAAGTAATGTATACATACTTTTAAAAGAAAGTCAAATCGTAATACATAGACTCAAAGTGAAAGAAATATTTAATCCTTGAAACTGGGTTGCTAAAAAGAGAAAGGAATATAAAGAAATTAGACATAATGCCTAAAATTTAAAAGTCAAGAAATAGTGTAAGCTTATTATTAAGAATTATAGAGGAAATCCATCTTTAGTTTTGTCATGTGAAAAGCAGGGCTAGTAATAGTGCCTAAATAAAGGACTGTCATAGTGGTTAAATGAAGTAATCCATGTAAAGTGCTTAGAATAGTATTTGATTCTGAAGAAATATTCAATAAATGTTACCTATTATTGTTAATACATTAACATTTCTTCAACAAGTAAGGTAAGTACATGTTCTAAGTGCTCTGAAGGAAATATACAAAGGTTAAGAGGGTGACAACTTAGGGCAGGGAGAAAGACCCCTTTGGTTGGGATGATTAGCTAAGGCCTCTCTGAGAAGGTGAGGTGAGAACAGGAGCTAGCTGTGTAACGAGTGAGGAGAAGAACATTGCAGGCCAAGGGAGTAGTATGTGCAGAGGTCCTGAATTTAGAAAGAGACTGGCATGCTTTAGGAAATGAAAGAAGACTAGGACACATACCACAATTTGGGCTTCCTTCACTAGAGTATTTGTTCTCCAAGGGCAGCACAGCATCTGACTTCTTCCCTCACACCTGTTACGGTGCTGGGCTCAGAGCTGGCATTTATTAGATGTTTGAGAAAACATTTAAGTGCCTATTGTGTGCTTAATCACTGTCAGTGCTTTGTGGGTGAAGACCTGATCTTTCTTTCCCTTCCCTTCAGACAAGAAAGCTAGGACTAGTGAGCTGCATATGGTAACTTTTTATTTTAAGGACATTTGAAAAGCCTAATGCACAGTTGTAAAGTATTTCAGATATCATAAAATATCATAAATTTTATATTTTGACTCAGATCAGTGAGTTTCATGGAATAAAAAATTTACATTAAAAAAATTAAGTTAACCATTTTATATATCTTTTTTTAAACCATTTTATATATCTATTTTAACCATGAAATTCACATTTTCTTGGGGGATGGGATGGATTAAATGCTACCTGGGATGGTCCTGGTTTTATGCCTGTTGCGCTTGTGTTCAATCCTATTTCACAGTTGTCTCACTCTAAATGTGTCATTGTTTGGACAAAGAATTTTATGTTCACCCTAGTTATTAGCCATTTTGTTGTCCTGCTAGTGCACTCAAATCTTGTCTTCCATTAACTTGTATTTTATTCTGTATTTAGCTAGCTTAAATATAGCTCAAGGCAGACAATTTGCCTCAGCTGTGTTCTGTAGGATATTGCATCTAATATTTTATAATTTATGTGGACTCTTGTACTAAATCAAGGGATTGACAACATGGAATGTTTGCTTTGATTTGGTACAAAACACCTGGACTTTGTTTCAGAAATTCTTGATTTCTAAAATGTTTCTACCAAAATGCACATATTTTAGCAAAAAAAATTTTTATTCAAAGTCATCTGAATTCTTATGAACAGTGCCTTCTGTAATAAACTTTAAATTAGTGATTACATAGTATATGGATAAAATGACTTATCATTTTTAGAATTTACTGTTAAATATGATAAAACTTTGGACAGTTAGATTCCTTTCCCTCTCTTCTCCTGAAACAAATATTCATTGAGCGCCTGCTATGTGCCTGGCACATATGTGGTGGAAATACAATCATGAGCAAGAATTAACATGATCTTTGCTCTATGGAACCTGTTGTCAAATGTAGTCTTTCCTTTTTTTCCCTGAGTCAACAGACAAATCAGGACTGGAGGTTACCCTGTGCTGTTTTGGAAGAGGCGCAGGTGGGGAGTAGGGGAACTGGCCCAGAGGAAGAGAGTATCAGATGGCCTGCACAGACTTGTAGAACGTTGTCGTTCCACTACCCTTTTCTATTTGTGGTTGTCTCAAATATTTTTGGTTTGAATATAGGGTATGTATGTATGTGTTCTGTTTTATTTCGTTTTTGAGAATAAGGAATGGAAATTTATTCTCAGTAAGTGCAGGTTTCAATTGAGGTGCTTAGTTCATGAGGCCTTGTTGATTTTCCCCTCTAGGCGATGCAACTAAAACCTTCCTGGTCTAAAAGGTTAGAAACTATTAAGGTATGCAAAGTATAAGTACTTTGCACTGGCTTGCTGGGTAAAATAATTGTGTAAACTGAAATTGTATTGAAAGTAGAAAGCTTTGAGAGGTTGACTGTAGCATTTGTGTGAAGAAAAAACTCTCCCTCTACACAAAAAAGTGTATTTAGTAGTTACAGAATTCATGCATTCTGGTGGTAAATCTCTAGCAACTACTTCTTTCTCAAACTAGGTAAAACTTAATATCAGCCTTTAATATATGCTCCCAAAGTCCATGTTGGTTGAATGTGATAAGGTAGAACCAAACACCTATTTGGGAAAATTAAGGGGTGGTGGTAACTGAGAGGCAGTATCAAACGGAGCAGTAGGTTCAACATTTTTTTGACTGCCCACAAAGACAGCTGAAGTTGCTGCCTTATAACAACATTCCCTCCTCCTAAGCAAAACTCATTACTCAATCTTGCTCATGCAATGGTGGCTCATCTTTTCTTTTTCCTGTTTCATTTAAAAAGAAAATAATAATCCCAGCCCCTTAAATTAATTTCACATTTAATCCTGCAGATTATTTTAGCATTTAGAAGAACTAGAAAGACCTGGGTTAAAATTCTGGTTTTGTCACCTGCTCTATGTAAGCTGGATCAAATTACCTAACTTCTCTGAGCTTCAGTTTCTTCATTGGTTAAAATTGAGACAATAATGGTATTCATTTTATAGGTTTGTTGTAATGACATAACTTGAGTAAAGTGGTTGTATCAGGCACTTAATAAACACATAATCAGTGGCTATTTTTATTCTCTCCGAAGTTTGTTAGCTTAGGAAATTGGGAGTGATAATAATGGTGAATCCTAATCAGAGGAAAAGTAATTCAGTTTTAGATACATTAGAGTTTGCAGTGATACAGGTAGCCAGAAGAGTTGTTATATCATTTGGAAACAAGACTATATGAAATAGTCTGAAATTAGCAAAATTTTTAAAAATGCAAGTAAATTATTAAAACTTTGAGGGCTTAGCAATTGAGTCTTAAAGCTACATGAGGTTGTCTTAATTCCACATAACTAATTTACTTTACTAGATTTTTGTTAACATTCTCCAAAATTTTAAATGCAGAATCTGTCATTTGTGTGACTATTGGTATAATTAGTAGAGGTAATGACATTACCAGTGATGGCTAGTTGTGGGGAAAAAAAAAAAAACAACAAAACAAACCAGGACTTGGAATTAAACCTGGGTTAGGTGATTCTGTTTCTGCATTTTTATTTCACAAAGTTGTGATCATCTAAGGGACAGGTAAATGTAAGATACATTATGTGTATGGAAATACTTTTACTAAAATATCATTTTATCAGAATAAAAAACCTTGATTGGTTCTAGGTTGATGGTATGAATCAAACATACCATTCTTTATAATAGCAGAAGGTTAACAACATCCTAGATCATATCTTTAAAGAAATATGGGTATAGGTAAAGGGGAACCCATGTGCATCCTGGCACATATTTAATAATGATGATAGGGGACTTCCCTGGTGGTGCAGTGGTTAAGAATCTGCCTGCCAATGCAGGGGACACAGGTTCGAGCCCTGGCCCGGGAAGATCCCACATGCCGTGGAGCAATGAAGCCCGTGCGCCACAACTACTGAGCCTGCGCTCTAGAGCCCGCGAGCCACAACTACTGAACCCACGTGCCACAACTACTGAAGCCCACCACCTAGAGCCTGTGCTCTGCAACAGGAGAGAAGCCACTGCAATGAGAAGCCTGCGCACCGCAACCAAGAGTAGCCCCTGCTTGCCACAACTAGAGAAAGCTCAGGTGTAGCAATGAAGATCCAATGCAGCCAAAAATTAATTAATTAATTTTTTAAAAAAAATAATGATATTTTTATTACGACCAAGTACTATAGGATATTAAAAATGGATTCTTATACCTGATCTTGATACTTATTAAATCTGACTAGTGTGTGGATATTATTAGAGTGTTTGTCCACTAGCTTAGATTATAAATAATCCCTGTTCTAGCTCATTTTAAACAATGTAGTATGAGTGATGCCAAAAAACAGGCTAGAACATTTTCTTCTCTCCAAGATCTTAGATTTTGTAAACAAGGCTCTGCTCCTGGAACTAATGTAGGTCATCATAACCCCAAATCTTTTGAAAGACGAGAATCCCAATTAAGTCTCTTAGGTACATTTTAATATTTTAAATTTAAGAAGTGTTTTAGCTCTTAAAAACACAGTATGTTTGGATTGTTGTTTGGCCACTTGGCTTATTGGTACCATGTCATAATAAATACAAATCACTGGATAATCATTTCAGCAATAATGATCACTAGGAATCTCCATGTGAGTGGAAATTAATATCGCTTTTTATGGCTTAATTTATCCCAGTAGTGACCTGACAGCATAATTTTTGAATAAAAACTCTGATTTAATTAGAAAAACCATAAATTTCAGTAATTCCCCAAACTGTAAAATTTAGTTTTGTTTAGTCTTTCTTGCAAATAAGTTAGTGAGCTGTGAAACGTGTTGTCAAAGTGACATCATTTAACGAACTTAAAAAATATCAGTGTCAGGGCTTCCCTGGTGGCGCAGTGGTTGAGAACCCGCCTGCCGATGCAGGGGACGCGGGTTCGTGCCCCGGTCCGGGAAGATCCCACATGCCACGAAGCGGCTGGGCTCGTGAGCCATGGCTGCTGAGCCTGCGCGTCCGGAGTCTGTGCTCCACAACGGGAGAGGCCACAACAGTGGGAGACCCGCGTACCGCAAAAAAAAAAAAAAAAATCAGTGTCATAAAAATCTTTCTTTGGTAGTCAAGATTTAAATTTTATCCCCACTGTTATTAATATGGGATACTACTGATGTATTGCCCTTTATTTCTTGGTATGTGTATGTGTGTATGCATGTACATTTGCTCTTTAGTAGCATCTTATGGAACTGATGTTTGCAAAGGAAAAGAGGACACTTAAATTGCTTGAGAGCAAGTATTGGACTAGATGGTTCATAACTCTTAGAGAAATTATTACTCCCACTTTACAGATGAAGAAATAGACTGAGGTAGGTTAAATAATTTGATAGCACAGCTTGTTAAGTGGAAAGAACTTGAACGCTAGACTGTCTGGCTCTTCTCCATTATGTGTTGCTGCTTTAAGGGATCTTTTCAGTAATTACACTGGATTTTGTACAAACATGTTTACTGTGCCAACCCGTAGAAGACTGACCACCAGGGATGACAATATCCTATTTGTGTAGCATTTTGCTGTTTTCAAAATAATTGTTTCTTGTCCTATTTGATCCTTGCAACATACCAATATTGCAGGCAAAAAAAAAAAAGATTCCTGACTTAGACGTGAGCAATTTCAGAGAAGTGCTTAAAATCACAAAGCTCATTAGTGGTAGAGTTCAGACTAGAGCCCAGATCTGTGGTTCCTGGTTCAATGTTCATTTGTATAATACTCCCTTTATACTTTCTCTGAATCAGGTATGTGTTCTGTGACCATAAAGTAGTGAAGTTTTACAGATTGAATCTTTTATTGTGCCTTCACTATTGCTACAGCCTGGCTCCCTGTTTAGCAGTCAAATCCTGTTTTTCTGTATTATAATTAGTGTATCAATGACAGTTCTGAGGTGTAATGGGGCTGTAGTGGTGGTTATTGAATGAGTAATAAGTGGAAAATGTTAACTTGAGATTTCTGTATCTAAACTTTATTCATATGTGATGCCATATTTATCTTATGGAAATGTAGTTATGAAAGGAATTGTTAGGAGCACACATATTAGATTTAGGAAGACCTACTTCCTGGCTTTGCCCACTTAGTTCTGCTTACTTGGGCAGGTTACAAGCCGGTTTCCTTATCTCTCAGGATAGTTAACTACCATAGAGTCAGAAGAGATGGGCATGTAAAGAAATTAGCCCCATGCCTGGCCCGTGGGCCTACATATATAGCAGCTATGTAATCATTACCTTTGAAGGGTTCTTTTTTTCTTCTAGAAGTATATCTTTTTGTTTAAAAACTGTCCAAGCTAGCAGGGTTATATCTAAGGTATCTTAAAAGTAGATAGTTCCCAATTATTTCTGCTAACAGAGGACACAAACGGTCTGAAACAGTTGATAATTCAAATTTTTCCATTTTATATTTGGAATATGTACCTTAGAAAACCCTTATGGAAGATCTGCTTTCCTATTTATTTCCTTACATTAGTATAATATAAATAATTTATATTTCTTGAACTGGTCTATGGAGAGTACAGTTATGACCATGCTGGGCAAAAAGGGGGTTTTTCGTGGTTAAGTGTTGAGAATTGAGAACCTGAGACTAGCACTTAGTATAGCATTTTATATTATTCAGATTCTTGTTTTTTTTTTTTTTTTTTTTTTTTTGTTTAATTGCGGTGGCTTCTCTTGTTGTGGAGCACAGGATCTAGGCGCGCAGGCCTCAGCAGTTGTGGCATGTGGGCTCAGCAGTTGTGGTTCGCAGGCTCTAGAGTGCAGGCTCCGTAGTTGTCGCGCACGGGCTTCGTTGCTCCGTGACATGTGGGATCCTCCCGGAACAGGGCTTGAACCTGTGTACCCTGCCTTGGCAGGCAAATTCTTAACCACTGTGCCTCCAGGGAAGTCCTATTCAGATTCTTAACTTGTAGACTGTTGAGATTATTTATAGCTTTGTGTACCAAGATGACCCAGGAAAAAAAGCAAGCATTCTTCAGAGTTATATAAAGTGCCATTTTGAAATTTATTTACCATTTAGAAAACTGGTAGCAGAGGAAGCATTTCACTAAATAAATCTCTCGGTTGGATTTTACTTTTTAAGGTGGCATGTCTCTTGCAGTTCATTTTATTCACTTATAATTACATATTTCTGATTAAAGTTAATATTTTTTCAATAAGTTCTCTTTATATATGTTAATCAGTAGTTTTAGATTATAGAAACAGGCTATCATTAGCCTTTAATTAAAAAGTTTAAGAATTCTAACTGGAAGGAAGAAGTTAATTTTGTTTTTGTTTTTTTTTTTTTGCGGTATGTGGGCCTCTCACTGTTGTGGCCTCTCCCGTTGCGGAGCACAGGCTCCGGACGCGCAGGCTCAGCGGCCATGTCTCACGGGCCCAGACGCTCCACGGCATGTGGGATCTTCCCAGACCAGGGCACGAACCCGTGTCCCTGCATCGGCAGGCGGACTCTCAACCACTGCGCCACCAGGGAAGCCCAGAAGTTAATTTTGAATTATAAAGTTATTCATCCAAAAATTTAAAAAAATTTATTTCCTTTGACTTCTAGTTGTATGACTTGTGTAAATAAACATTTAGAGCTGATTTTCTTATTTGAACAATGCCGATAATGATACTTGTATTTACCTCCCAAGGTTATGAAATCAAATAAAATAGTATGTGGAATATAAATCAGTCATGGTGTTAGGTAAGCAATAATGTAGACAGATGTAGTACCTCCCTTTAAAGCACTTACAGTGTAGTGGAGGAGAATGTCCAACCAGTCTTTTTGCAAATAATTATTTAACATTCTGTGAGCTAAGTACTAAGAAAAAAGTACAGGGAGCCTGAGACTAGTCTTGGCTCACAGAAAGCTGCCCCGGGGAAGAGAAATTTAATGGAGACTTATCAATGGAAGGGGTTGTGGGAGACCAGTCCTAGCAAAAGAAGAATAGTATTTGCAAAGACCCTAAGTTTTGAAGAGACTTAGTAACCAAAAAAGCAGTCTGGCTGGCAAAGAGCACCTTTTAGCCTTCGCAATAGTCCTGTGAGTTAACTCCATTTTATAGATTAAAAAATTGAAGCTCAGAGTGGTTAAGTAATTTGTATAGTGTCTTACTGTTTGTAAATGGCAGATTCATATTTTGAACCCAGGTTGGTCAGCCTGACTCCAGCGTCCTTGTTCTCTCTTCTATGCCATTCTTTCTCCGAGTCACTTAGCTCAGCGGTTATTGTGCTCCTAAACACATCTTCTCTCTTTTTATTTCTCAGAGGGCTTAGCAGCTCTCCCTCTGGCTAATTGTGGAGCCAAGGATCAGGTTCTTTCCTTACACTAAGGTAATAATAAGATTTAACTCTTACAGGTTATATCTCTTGTTTGTATACTGTAGAACTCCAGAGATCCTAAAAGCTTTTTCAAGGGTAGGAATTTTGTAGATTCTGGGGCTGATATGAAACTGCAGTGTTGTTTGTAGCCTCTCATTTAAAAATAGCCTCATGGTGCTCATGGGGTGCTTTAGTAGTGCCAACATTTCCATCAGCCTCTCTGCCCTACCCACAAGACACTCCACATAAACAAAGATCTGAGTAATAAACAGTATGCTTCTGCTGTTGCCTCTGCCTACTCCCACAAACCCTTCCTGTATAGAAATCCTAATGCCACCACTAATAATGCATTTTATTGGAAGAATGCAAATTAAAAGGGTTCCATTGCTTTAAAAATTTGAAAAACACTATCCTAGCTTGTGTGAAGTTCAAGGGAAATATTTCCTAAATGAGGAATTTTTCCGATTCTTCATATCTGTTTATCTCCTACTACACTTGCATTGACTCCCCCAAACATCTTCGTAAATTGGGGATGGATTTTTGTTTTTGTTGTTAAAGCTTGTGGAGATAGTGTAGATTGGTACATTGAAGCCCAGTATTTGAAACCTAGGGGTAAAAAAATTCCTATGCCTTCCTGTCTCCAGATACTTTTATGATAGAGAAAATAAATTAATCCAGGGTCAGTGTCGTTGTTTTATATTTTATGTCATTGTCGTTTATGTAAGAAGAGATATTATTAATGCAGATACCTAGTTAAATCTTTTATTGTTGCCAGAGTTTATTAAGCAATTATTTTTTCCTTTTAAAATCTTTTTCTAAGCAATCTGTTAACCTCAGTTTTTCTTGCCCTCTTAAAAGGCACTGCATAAATTTGAGGGAGGACTATTTTTAGGCCCTGTCTCATTTTAACTATCTAACTGGTCCTGCGTGATTTTCTTGGAATTTGTGAACTTTGTTGTAAAGTAATTCATAGTTCTAGGTAGATGGAGGTTGATGCTTTATCCTAATTGTCGAAAATTTTTGTATTCTTTGTTTTCAGAGGGTTTCACTTGGTAGAGCCTGATTTACTTGAAATGCGAAGTAATAAATTGATTCCCTCCACTACCCCTCTTTGTCCTCAGTTTTATGTGAAACACTGACTGAAGTAAATGTTTGCCCTATGAATTTCTCTCCTTTTTAAAAGCACCCAGAGATGCACATTTTAGGGGTTCATGCTAGAATACTTTGTCATTATCGTTCTCCTGATCTTTCCTTTCACGTTGCCTAAACACAGCTGAGTTGGTAAGAGGAGCAAAGACAACAAGATACTGCTGCCAAGCAGACAGGAAGCTGTAGTGGACCTAGCGAGCAGGGGCGGCAGAGCGTATCCTCCATCCAATCAGCTGTGAGTGCTGTTGCTATGTGAGCTCTTACTCTGCTGCCTTTGTGAAAAACCTTACACAGAGGGAAGCGGAATCAGCACCCACTGCTGAACATTTGTTTTAACCACTGCAGACATCTGGATCCCTCAGTTACTGACTGTAGAGCTATTGACAGCCAGAAGGCAACTTATTTTATACAAGGATTCCAGTATGGTTTTCAGTGGAAACAAAGGGCTTCACAGAGAAGGTGTGTAATGAAGTGTTTTCAACGGCTTTATTTTTAAGCTTCCAATTTTCTGTAGCTGTTTACAGTTGTAGTGTTTGATTTGCGTGGATTTTTAATAAATAGGTCCAGGAAAATGATCTCAGGTTGAAAAACATTGAACTTAGGGAATTTTCTTTAGCTTCATATAGCCTGTTTTCTTTGAACAGCATTGCTTAAAAGATTTTTAAAATGCTGATCTGAACAATGAGTAGGGAGAAAAGAAACCAAAATACAATATGCTTACTTTAATGGGGAAAAAATATGATAAAAATGAGAAAACTGGGAAGAGAATGAGGTTTAGACAGAAGTATTAACTGTACTTGGGGGTAGAAGGTGTTTTTAAAATAAAAGCTGTTAAGGAGAATGTATTTAATATAAGTTACGTATTTTTAACTGAAATTCATTGTTTCTGAATTTGACAGAGATTGTCAGAATTTAGCTTAGTGAGAATTTTGACATACTTTTGACATGGTGTCTTTCTGTAAAGGATTTGTGAAGATGCTACCTCAAATTGTATAACCTCTTAATTATTTGATCTGTTGGCTAGTACTTCTCAGTTCAGATAAAGGATAGTAGTAAAATCCAACTGCAAAGGTAGTGGCATGTTCTATTAAATGTCCATATAGAAAACTGAAAAAATAAAGGATTTTGAAGACAAACCAGAAATGTTTAAGATGATATCTTAAAATTAAAGTAAACCTTAATTAAATATAATAATTCCATATCTGACTTAGTTAATACTGCAAATATAGTACAGTCTTATTAAATTGAACCTAATTCAATATTTGTAATAATTGAACAGAATATGGGTTACAGTTTATGAGATCTGTAAAAAACAGTTTATCCAACTAATTATAGGCAAGTTTTAAAATATCTTAGATATAAAGAAAAGTTTTACATAATTTCAAATACTGTGAAATTATATTTTACATAGTTGATTTAGCTAATGATTCTCTTAAATTAATTAAAGCAGAACAGAATACTAATTAGTATATTGCCCATTTATGAACAATTTTCTTTTGCTTATCCAGTTTCACCTGGTTGTGTAAGTGGCTCCTTTTTAATTCACTAGGTAACTTATGTCTGAATAAAATTAATATGATATAAATTCCAAGTTAATATTCAAGCTTTATTTTTTGTCTCTACAAATGATATATTTTGGAATAGGATTGGTTTTGATATTGTTGTTCTCTTCAAGAAGTGCTTGTCATTAGGAAGGGGTAGCATTATTTGATAGAGAGGAGAGATATATCTTTTCTTGAAAAGAACTCAAAATACGTTTCATGCTTTTGTGCCCATTACTGATCACTTTTAAAGATACATATATATTTATAGTAAGTTAAGGATTTCAAATAGGAGATGAAAATTTACAAAATAAATTGGCCTTAAACGTTAAAAAAGTGTTTTATGTAAGCCTACATGTTGCTAAACTTTAAAAGACTGGCATTTCTTAGTTTTTTCAGTTCGTTACGTGTGCCCCCAAACTTGAACTTGATAGGAGTTATAAAAATTATGGCAAAATAAGGAAAGCTATTATAGTTTTTGGACTTGGTGGCCTTTGCAATATAAAGCACTCATTTGCAGAAGAGGAGCTATGAGAAGGGCAGGGATGGGAGGCAGAGGTATGCTGAGTAGACCCAAGTTCATCAAATGTAGCTCTAACCACATGGAAGTCAGTCTAGTTATTTCCATTTTTTTTTAGCTATCACTCTCATCAACTACTATTTTATTTTTTAATATACAACCACAAAAACCAAAATGTTGCTTGAACTGGTTTACTACTCCCTTTTCCTTGGTTTATTTCTTAAGAATTAACAGACTTTCCAAGAGCAGGGTGATTTCATTCATATGCTGCAAAAATAAAGGTACATGATATTGGCAAGAAATTTGGATCTACTGTTGTGTCACACAAAAGCTTTGCCTTGTGTTGCAGGAGGAATAGTCTTGGCAGAATCCCAGATTTTATTCCTGGGCTCAGCCCCTAAAGATGGTTCTTACACGCTTAACACATCTGAAAGTTCCTCTGATCAAGGCTAGTGACACTGCTAGCATATTTCAACTCTTTGAATTTATCTATTATTTGACAATAGAATTTTAATTGTCTTATTCTGTACCAAATCTTTAAATTAACTATACTTCTTTGTACTTGAAAATAGAAAAATACTTCAGTTCTCAAAAATAGTGATTTCTTTTTTCTCTTAGCCACTTGATACAGTGGCAAATAGAAGTTCTTATATGTATCAGATGCAGTGTGATTGCTGTAACAGATTTTATTTTAAATAAAATAATTTTTTGTTTATTCTTAAATCACCAGGCAATAATATGAAAATAGTATTTCATTTATAGTTGTTCAAAAAAAAATTCTGTAATTTAAAATTTCAGGCTGGGAAGGGGTAACAATCTGAGTATTTCTTTCTCTTCTGGTCTTTTGTGAAAAATCATTCCTACAGCAAGTATTATCCCAAACGTTTGATTCCTACATGTATGCTCTAAGTGCTCTATGATACAATGTTTCTTTGACTCCTTCTTGCAGAAATTCCATCACTTGTTCATGTTCTGAATCCAAAAAAGATTTGATTATTATAGTCAGCTAGGCAGGGAAGTTTTGTCTTAACAACACTTTCTTTTTTAATGATTTCGTTTTTTACAAAAGTTTATTCTTAAATGTACAATAGGTTTCAAGACAACACTTCATTCTAGCTATAGGTGGCAACAGATGTTATGGCAGGGAATCCAGATGTTTAATCCAACAGGAATGGAATTAAGGATCATCATTGCCTCAGGCACAAGGAACAGCTTACTTTTTTTTTTTGATAAGTAGACATATTTGATAATATATGGTAGCAAATCTAGATTCTCATTTCTTACCCCTGCCCCCCACCCCATAGATTGTTGTTGCTGCTGCTGTGTGCACATGTGTATGTGTGTGTGTGTTGTTCATTAACTTGCCTGGACACAATACGTGGAGTCTAGAAACAGCTTACTTTTTACCAGATTTCTTAATTCCACCTGTGCCCAGGGGGCCTTTCCTCGCGGCCTTTGCTTTTAGCTCCTCGAGTTTCTTTTGCTCCTCCTTCAGTTTCTGCTAGAATGCCTTATCTTCCTCATCCATCTCCTTGGTTTGCATCTTGGGCTGCTTCAGGGGCTTCTTCTTGCCACTTTCGTGGCCCGACGTGGCGCCTGCCGCCCCTTCCCCAGACCCTGCCACCAGATGCCTCTTAACAACATTTTATCAAGCATTTTCATGTAGCAACAGTGTTATTGCATAAACTATATTGCTTTTGCAAGAGCATAGTAAATCTTTTTTTTTTAAATCTTCAGATGCCGTTGTATCTAAAATCAAAGACCCAAGTTTTTAAAAACATAGTCGTTTACTGTACTGCTTGAATCTGATTATATAATCCTTTGTGGTGAGGCTGAGTTATAAGTGGTAGTATGATGACTGTTACTTGAGAAACTGGAAATGTTGCCTTGTTGCTCACTGGTCTCTATTTTACTCATTTAAAGACTTTTGAACATCAAAGGATTTGAATTATAAGGTTTATGATAAGCACAGGGACATTAAAATTATAAATTACAGGAAGTAGTCAAGATAGGGTAGAAAAAATAGCTGAGCCCTAAGGGTCATACATAGTTGGGCCTCAGATTTTGCTGTAGGCTTCTTGTCATCCAGAGTATGAAAGGGAAACTCCGCCAGTTATTTACAATCCTTGTTATTTACATAATATTTTTTGCTAAATATTAACCATTCTCTTTTCTTTAAAATTATTCTACATTTTTAAATTCTGAGATTTTTAAGTATAGTTTTTTATATTTTTCCCTCTAAATTTCACATATGCAGATATACTTTTATGCAGATGTCTCAATTTACTTTATGATCCAGAAAGTCGTGGAAGTTTGGGGATTTGGGCAGAAGAAAGGGCAAGGCTGATAGGGAAGTAGTGACTAAACCTCTAAAGAAAGATAATAGTCAATAATGGCAAGGAAATAATGAGTAAATGGGAAGATAAATGAAGAAGAGAAGGCAGAAAAAATTTGATGTAGTGTTATTTTTGGTGTGTGTGTGTGTGTGTGTGTGTGCACACCTGTGTGTGCATACAAGTGCCCACAAGTGCTGGGCTGACTGACTAGAGTTGGTAAATCCACTGGGGATTTGTTTACCGGGAAGTAACTCATTTCTGACTTTTCTTTTGAATTCCTCAACTAGGATTGGGCTAAGGGTGACCTTGTATTTACTACTCATTAATGACAAGGGACAAGCCAGCTGTCTGGAATTCAGAAATTAACTATTGTCACATACATGATGAATGTAACTGTTTTGAAATATAAGAACTTACAGAATAAAAATGTGGTGGTGTAGGGCTAAAATTTGAAAACTCAAACTTCTAAGCCAAAATGTTCAGAAAATGCTCTTTTGTCATTTTAATAAGTACACAAAATTTCAGATTCTTTTCAACTGAGCACAGTATTTTCATTGCTTTGGGTGGTGATAATTTTAAGTTATTTTGGGAGAGAGGGTTAATCTGGGTTCCCATCCTGGTTTTCATATTTTCATCAAGTGCTAAGATTTTGTGATTCTTATGTGAACTATTGTTTTTTTATAAATTTATTTTATTTATTTTTGGCTCTGTTGGGTTTTTGTTGCTGCACATGGGCTTTCTCTAGTTGCAGCAAGCAGGGACTACTCTTTGTTGCTGTGCGCAAGCTTCTCATTGCGGTGGCTTCTCTTGTTGCGGAGAAACGGCTCTAGGTGCGCAACACAGGCTCTTAGTTGCTCCGCGGCATGTGGGATCTTCCCGGACCAGGGCTCGAACCCGTGTCCCCTGCATTAGCAGGCGGATTCTTAACCACTGCGCCACCAGGGAAGCCAACATAAACATATTTAGTCTTCCAATTTGCTGAAGATAAAGTTTAGCTTACTGAGGATTAGAGAACAAGCAAATGTAAAGAAAAGACAGTCTCTTGCAAGTGTACTCCATTTTTTCACTGTCAATGCATTCAGTGGTACTGCCCAAGTGGCTTCTGCATTGGGTCCAGAGACTATTTCACATCTAACAAAAAGGGTAGGAGAACCTTTTTAGAAATAAGTATCCTGATTTTGCCTGATTGCATTGCATTGGTGTATTTGTTTACCTTAAATCGTTTTTTTCTGAAAAATATCCACACAGAAAAAGAAAAAAAAGATTGCTGTATGTCATTGTTTCTCATTTAGGGTACTAACCCTTTTGAGAATCTGCTGAAAAATATCAACCCTCTTGCTAGGAAAAAAAATGCATCTGTGTATATACATACATAATTTTGTGGAAAATATCCAGAGGTTCATAAATTCTCTTAAGTTAAGAAATCTTGTTAAACATAATTTGCCTTTAGTCAGAGAATAAAAGCATTAATTTTAGAGAACTGAGGTTTAAAACAAACTGGATAAGAACTTCAGGATATGTATACAAGCAAAGTGTTAAGTAGTGAACATGGGATGCTGTTTTGTAACTTCTGAGGAGAGGGAAAATGTTCTAACATGTACTCCATACATTAATACTCTTGCAAATGGATTTGTCCTAGGGAGTGCCCCATATTCTTGCGCTGACTCCTATATTCTAGATGGGCTTCTGGTAAAGAACCTAGTACAAAAGGACCAGGCCTGGAATGTAATATCTAGGTCCCCAGCACCTACATATCATCTCTGAGTTGTAGACTGAGATAAGAGGAGACCTAGAAGATACCTCCTATGGCCTTAGGCTTTTACCTGGATGCTCTTCCAGAAATAGCTCTGCCCTGGAGATGATAGGTCCACTGCAACGGATGTTACCTAATTCTATCTTTGTTCAAGAGAACTGAGCAGAACTGATCTTAGTGTGTATGTGCAAGTTTTCAACTCTTTTTTTTTTCTTTTTTTTTTTTTTTTTTTAAACATCTTTATTGGGGTATAATTGCTTTACAATGGTGTGTTAGTTTCTGCTTTATAACAAAGTGAATCAGCTATACATATAGTTTTCAACTCTTAACTAAAAACAACTCTCTATCCACTTTTTATTTGTGCTGGAGTTTTAGGGTTCACGCATACCAACACGCAGTCAGTGGAAAATATGAATGTTAAGAGTACTTAAAAGTAGGAATCATGCATGTGGTAGAGGGAAGGAGGTTGAAAGGACAGAATGTATTTTTGGGGACCAGCCTATGTTGTAACCATATTCCCACGAGATAAAAATGTAAGAAAGACTAAATTAGGTTAAGCTTGAGAGTAATTTTGGAAAGTTATGTGCCAGTTATCTGGGATTAGGAAAGCTGGAACAAAACAAAACAGAACTAGAATAGTGGATTGTTGCTTTTTTAGCACAGGGTCATCTTTTGAGTGTATAGCTAAATCTAGAACTTGTGGTTTTGAGAGACAGGACTTTGTTTCCTTTTTTTTTTTAAATAAATTTATTTATTTTATTTTTGGCTGCATTGGGTCTTCGTTGCTGCGTGTGGGCTTTTCTCTGGTTGCAGCGAGCAGGGGCTACTCTTCGTTGCAGTGTGCAGGCTTCTCATTGCGGTGGCTTCTGTAGTTGTGCAGCACGGGCTTTAGGCACACGGGCTTCATAGTTGTGGCACACAGGCTCAGTAGTTGTGGCACACTAGCTTAGTTGCTCAGTGGCATGTGGGATCTTCCTGGATCAGGTCTCGAACCCATGACCCCCTGCCTTGGCAGGCAGATTCCTAACCACTGCTCCACCAGGGAAGCCCAGGACTTTGTTTCCTTTTGTGGCAGCATTTTCTCAGCTTTTTGTCCCATGGTTCTTTCTGCATGTGGTATGGAGTGATAACACCCATATAATCAGGAATATTCCTACAAAAGTGGAAAGGACAATATTTTCTACTTGAGGATTTTCAGGCCCTGAAAAAGTGGTGAATTAGGCTTAACAGTTTACACAGAGCACAGAGAAATTAAAAAATAGGGTCAGTACAAGTAAAAAGGAAATGAATAAAATCTGTGTACCTCTAAGTTTGTGCCTGTGCATCTATGATACGTGGCTAAAAGCACAGTTCTGGCAGCCTGAACTTAAGGAGGCAAAACAAAAGAACACCTCAGTAACGCTGACTAGGTCTAATTCTTTCTTTCTTTTTTTATTTTTTGGCCGTGCCACACAGCATGTGGGATCTTAGTTCCCCCACCAGGGATCGAACCTGTGCCCCCTGCAATAGAAGCGCCGAGCCCTAACCACTGGAACACCAAGGAATTCCCTAGTTCTTTCATTTTAAATATCATGCCTTCTGGGAGCTTTTTCTGATATCTAAGATTGAGTTCCCACCTAAGCATTCTAGTAACACTTTTATTATCTATCAGGCATCACCCTGAATTAGACTTATCTGAATGTGCTCCATAAGACTGTCCTCTACTTGAAGGCATTCTCCCATTGCCTTCTGGAGAAGAGCTGGATTTCACTTGAATTTTTTGACATGCAGATACCTCTTTTTTCCACTCTTACCTTATAGCCAGTCTTTAAATTACTTAAAATACAGTTTTCTTTCTAGAGCTTAAGTTTCCCCCAACACATCACATAAGCAATCAATAGGTTGGTATGATGAATTCTCTGTTATCCCTTAAAAGACTGTTGAGGCCTAGAAATTCCAATAACCAATATGGAAATTAGAACTCAGAAAGTACTCTCTCTTTTTTATTTTATTATTATTATTATTTTTTGTGTGGTACGTGGGCCCGTCACTGCTGTGGCCTCTCCCGTCGTGGAGCACAGGCTCCGGACACGCAGGCTCAGCGGCACGCGGGATCCTCCCAGATCGGGGCACGAACCCGCGTCCCCGACATCGGCAGGTGGACTCCCAACCACTGTGCCACCAGGGAAGCCCCTCTCTTTTTTATTTTTTAAAATGAAAATGTTTTTGTCCTGGGCTAGAGATGTGGTGATTACCTAATGCAATTTCTTTATTTTAAAAACAAATATTTCCTTGTCCCGTTTAAGAAAATTATATAGATAAGGGCATTAAAAAAAAAAACTCACAAAAACTATTTCAGTGCAAAATGTCAAATCCAAGAGAAGAATAAAATGATAATTATCTGGAAAGGGTAACAGCAAGCCTTTATCACTTTAACCAGAAATAAGCTGAAATAGGCAGAAAACAAAATATGATGGAACATTAACCATTCAGTATTTCAACAAGTGTTTGAGAGCTTCTTCATGCTAAGTGCTGTGCTGGGTAACTGTAAGAGAGTTGGTCCTTGTTCTGATGTAGCTTAGTGGGTTAGAGAAGAGAGGCAAATAGTGATTTATTTTTATCTGTGCTAAGTTTTAGGGAGGAAAAGCATAAGGTACAATGAGCTCTTCTAAAAACAATAAAACATCATGGGAAGGTATAATAGGACCAGATGAGCTGGGATAAGACCTAGGGAAGAATTGTGTTTTTAAGCTAAATTAGAGCTCATTGCATTGTTTCATACCCTGTTCTTTTTTTTTTTTTTTTAACGTCTTTACTGGAGTATAATTGCTTTGCAGTAGTGTATTAGTTTCTGCTTTATAACAAAGTGAATCAGCCATACATATACATATATCCCCATATCTCCTCCCTCTTGCATCTCCCTCCCACCCTTCCTATCCCACCCCTCTAGGTGGTCAAAAAGCACCGAGCTGATCTCGCTGTGCTATTCGGCTGCTTCCCACGCTATCTATTTTACATTTGGTAGTATTTATAAGTCCATGCCACTCTCTCACTTCATCTCAGCTTACCGTTCCCCCTCCCTGTGTCCTCAGGTCCATTCTCTACGTCTGCATCTTTATTGCTGTCCTGCCCCTATGTTCTTCAGAACCATTTTTTTTTTTTTAGATTCCATCTATATGAGTTAGCATATGGTATTTGTTTTCCTCTTTCTGACTTACTTCACTCTGTATGACAGACTCTAGGTCCATCCATCTCAGTACAAATAACTCAATTTCGTTTCTTTTTATGGCTGAGTAATATCCCATTGTATATATGTGCCACATCTTCTTTATCCATTCATCTGTCGATGGACACTTAGGTTGCTTCCATGTCCTGGCTATTGTAAATAGAGCTGCAATGAACATTGTGGTACATGACTCTTTTTGAATTATGGTTTTCTCAGGGTATATGCCCAGTAGTGGGATTGCCGGATCATATCATACCCTGTTCTTTTAATCTGTAGAACTTTGATCAAGTGGTAAAGTTAAATTTTTAACTTCATAAGAGTAGAGATTGTTAGAAAATGTAATTTTAAAAACCCATGCACAAGTGTAACAAACAAATCTATTTTTGAATGAACTTAATAGCAAATTCCTTATGAAGAAAATTTTAAAACTCTTCCAAAGAATATTTTAGAAGGCTTGTATAAATGATGAGATTTGAACCTTTAAAATGCAGTTTTAAAAAAGTTAGTTGAGGGCTTCCCTGGTGGCACAGTGGTTGAGAGTCCGCCTGCCGATGCAGGGGACGTGGGTTCGTGCCCCGGTCCAGGAAGATCCCACATGCCGCAGAGCAGCTGGGCCCGTGAGCCATGGCTGCTGAGCCTGCACGTCCGGAGCCTGTGCTCCGCAAAAAAAAAAAGTTAGTTGAAGTGACTTTTGAGTCACTAGCTATAATTTTTGGGACTCATTGGTAAATTAGTGGGGTATCAAGAATGGAAAAGCAATAAGAGTATTAGGAGAGTTGGAGCACAAAGGATGAATCACCTCCTTACCACAAAGTTTTTCCATGGTGTGGCTTTAAGAATACTGGAATAGTTGGAGAGAATGATTAAAACAACTGAGGTGGGGCTATGAGGCTTGCCAGGAGGGAAGTGCTGGAAACAAGAAAATTATAGTGATTCAGTGGAATACGGAGGGGTGGGATATCTTGAGGTGGCTCTGGGAGAGAATAAGATCAGGTGAGCCAGACCATTGGATGCATAAAGGGCATTAATGACAGATAGCGTCCTTATTTTACCTCATCTCTCATTGCTTCTCTTTATGCAACCAACGCTTTGGCCAAACTGGGAATGGTGAGTGATCAGATATGGGAGATTGTTAATAGAAGCAGTCAGACTTTACTTATTGGAGGCGGGAGAGAGGCATAGATAATTCTAAGATTTTGAGTCACAGAAAGCAAAAACAGCTGTAGTTGGGACAAGTTTTGTACTCCGACCAGCAGCCCCATGATTATTTTTAGTTTGTGGTAGGCTAGATGTACCAGGATCAGTCTGTGCTTGTGGACAAAGTGGTAAATGGGATGATAGTATTTTATAACTCCAAAAATTGGCACATGTAGAATCAGATATTATTTAAATTGGAAGGGGCCATCTAGTTTCACATTCCTTCATATTACAAGTGAGTTTGTGTTTAATTGACCTTCCCCAAAGTCTTGGAACCAGTTCATGACAAAGCTGAAATTAGAATCCAGATCTTCTGACTTCTAGTATAGCATTTTCATACTTTTTGCAAATTATTATAAAAATTTTTTCATTTGTTCTCTGTTTTATTGAGAGATCTGTCAATTTCAAGATCTGTTACAAGTATAAATGTTAGTGTTAAGATTTATTTAGCTATCAAAATTTAGGTAAAAGATCTAAGTTAAATATGGAATTAAAGCATGTTGGCAAGTTTATCTTCTAAACAGATGATTTTTAAATAATATAACAATAAATAATTGGTTGATGATGATAGCTATGCTTGACTGATGTATACTGGCTGAACTAAAACCAGTTTAATCTGGTTCTAGGAAATATCCTGTACTTGGCTGATTGAAGTTGATGATAATGACCACAGAGTTATCCAATAAAACGTTAATTAAAAGCATTACATTAACTCCCCCTGCTTGATCATTATCTTTATCAAAGGATACTGTCTTTGGCAGAGTTACCCATTTTAAAGGGGAAATAGAGCAATATGAAACTGCCTTTGAGGAAAAAAATTAGAGAGAAAAAAGTATTGTTTCTTTTCTTACCAACCTTATATATAGCAAGGTGATATCTTTACCATAGCCATTTACAACTAAACTGCAACTTCCATTCAAAATAATTGATCTCCCCACATTTGCACAGAGGTTAATGAATGAATCCACTTGAACAAACAAATGGTTAAAAGGGTGGCATTGTCTCCCTGCTTCAACTGGTTGGATCACTGAAGGAACCAGTAGGTATTCTTTCTTGGTGCTATTACATCATCGCATTTTCTTTTTGGCAAGCTGTCTTTCTCATTGACTTCTGGTCCATTGCCCCCTTTTTTTTTAGAATTGGCAGTTTTCCACTTTTGTGGAACATGGTCTCTACCCTCCCTATCATTGCTCCTTCAAATGATAGATAAGCTTCTCAGGCTGATTGAAGTGGGAGCAGTAGAGAGAGAAAGAGGAAGAACCCCCAGAGAACTGTAGTTGGGCTCTTGGTTACTTTTCACACAGGGCCTAAAGTCCAGTAGTTTTCAGGGTAGTAGTAATGGTTCCCAAAGACTGGTCCTCAGACCTGTGCTAGTCTAACATAAGCTTTTCATTTGTCCATGGCAAAGATGGCAGCCTTTCTCAAGAGAGACTCCTTTTTCTGGATCATGACTGTTAAATTTTTGTTATTTCTTTTATGAAATGATGGTGAAAGTGAAAAGATAGATAGATAGTACTGTTTTTCTTTCTAATTTTGCTTTTAAGAAGTAAAGTATTTAAAAATCTTCAGAAGCTTTAGAGAGTTTATTTTAGCAAACTTTAGCAAACTTATTATAGTTTTTTATATTGTCATTGTTTCAGATCATCTTTATATCAGTTTATACATTATTGAAAAAAGTCTTAAATATAAAATTGTATGTATTGTTGTTTAACTTAATGGATTTTGAGTGCATTTTTCTAAATACTATAATTATTTTAATGGCTGTTGGATATTCCATCATGTTGACATAACATCACTCAAACCATTTTTCATAGATAATTTAAAAAATTATTTTTAACTTTACTATTATAGTAGATAAAACATGGATTTTCAACATGGTTTTAATTGGTATTTCTTTGCTAGAGAGAGTAAACATTCCTCTCTATGTGTTTACTATTTTTATTTCACCTTATGTGAATTCTTTCTCTTTTCAACTTTTGAAATAGTAAGTTTAATTAAAATAGCATATAGAACAATATAATATAAATAGGAACACTTTGTCAACCATATAGTATAGAAATATTTTCCCTTTTTTATAAATTTATTTTATTTATTAATTTTTGGCTGCATTGGGTCTTCGTTGCTGTGCACGGGCTTTCTCTGGTTGCGGCGAGTGGGGGCTACTCTGTTGCGGTGCGCAGGCTTCTCATTGCGGTGGCTTCTCTTGTTGCAGAGCACGCGCTCTAGGCACGCAGGCTCAGTAGTTGTGACTCGTGGGCTTAGTTGCTCCATGGCATGTGGGATCTTCCCAGACCAGGGCTCGAACCCGTGTCCCCTGCGTTGGCAGGTGGATTCTTAACCACTGCACCACCAGGGAAGTCCCCTTCTACTTTTTACCTTTAAGAAATATAAAAAGAAATATATAAAATTTAGATTTAAAACATTTTAATCTGCCAATATTTTCCTTTGTGTGTATTTTTCTCTTTCCAAGCTGAGAAAGGTCTCATTATTCCACAGGTCAAATAAATACATATTGAATATTCTGCTAGTTTTCCCCATTAAAATTTAGATGTGATTCTTTTTACCTGTGAGGTATTTATTTTGATGTGTGATCTAAAGTGCTATTTCTCAAAGTATGATTCAGAGATCAGCTGCATCAGAGGCATAGAGCTTTCTTATTAAACATGCAGACCTCCTGAGTCAGAATCTCTGGGAGTAGGACCTGGGAATATACATTTTCTGCAAGCTCCTAAGATGATACTTGTATTAGGATCCTATTTCTGCTGTAAGAAATTGCCACAACTTTATGGCTTAAAACAACATACATTCATGGTCTCACAGTTCTGGGGTCAGAAGTTTACAATGGGTCCAGAGGGCTGTCTTCCTCCTTCTGGAGGCTTTAGGGGAAAGTCTGTCTCTTTGACTTTTATAGCTTTCTAGAGGCCTCCTATTTTCCTTGGCTCATGGCCCCTTCACCAGTCTTCAGAGGTAGCAATGTAGCATCATCTTTCACCTCTACCTCCTGCCTCTTTTTTATAAGGATTTGTGATTATGTTGGGCGTACCAGGATAATCCAGGGACCCCTCCCCCACCATCTCAAGATTAACTTAATCACATCCTCAAAGTTCCTTTTCAATGTAAAGTTACATATACACAGGTTCCAGAGATTGGGACATGGACATTTTTTGGGGGGTCATTATTCTGTCTACCATAATATTTAGAAAAATTAAAATTTGAGAAACACTGGTGTATGGTAGATACTCAATATTTTCCCCTTAATCACTGTATATATATTTGAACTGTTATTAAATAATATCGTTCTGTCTTGGAAAGTTTATATAAGATGGAGGTCTTAAAGTTTTATATATAATTATTCATTTTAGGAGTTCTCTATTTCAGTAATCTTTTAAAAAATATCTAGCAAAGTAAAAAGTTGGTAATGCTCTAGTTTTTATGGTAGGTATTTCTTATCTGTGATTTTAAAAGCCTTTAAAGACATGTATCTTTATTTGATTCTCACTGCCCCCTCCCCCAGTTTTGAAAAATTTGATTAAAAATTACAGTAATAGTACATGGTGTTTGAAAAAAAATTCAAACAAACAAACAAAAAGTGTATAAACAAATAGGGAAAACTCCTTACCTCTTCCTATGCCTACTTTCCCAGGGGTAAACAGTATCTATAGTTTTGTGCTTGTATCTTTACTCTTTCTCCTGTCCTCATATAAGTATATATAATATTAGATGTCTTAAAACTCTCCCAGGATCAGCGGCCATGGCTCATGGGCCCAATCGCTCTGCAGCGTGTGGGATCTTCCCAGATGAGGGCACGAACCCATGTCCCCTGCATCGGCAGGCGGACTCTCAACCACTGCGCCACCAGGGAAGCCCTTAAAACTCTTTTTAAACAAAAATAGGATCATACTCTCTCTATATAATTGACACACAGCACTGTATAAGTTTAAGGTGTACAGCATAATAATTTGACTTACCTGCATCATAAAATGATTATCACAATAACTTTAGTGAACATCCATCATCTCAAAATTAAAGAACAGGGAAAAAAACCTTTTTGTGTGTGATGAGAACTCTTAGGATTTACTGTCTTAGCTTTTATATGTAACATACAACAGTGTTCGTTATATTTATCATGTTGTACATTACATCCCTAGTACTTATTTATCTTATAACTGGAAGTTTGTACCTTTTGACCACCTTCTTCCAATTCCCCCTTCACCCACCCCTTGCCTCTGGTAACCACAATGATCTATTTTTCTCTGAGTGCATTAGTTTTTTGTTTTTGAAGTACAGTTAACATCCAACACTATATTAGTCCCTGTTGCACCAGCATAGTGATTTGGTATTTATACATTTCAAAATAATCACCATGATAAGTGCAGTTATGATATGTCACCATACCAAAGATATTACATAGTTACTGGCTATATTCCCCACACTGTACATTTCATACCCATGACCTATTTCTTTTCTCCCCCCACCCGCTTCCACTTTGGCAATTTGTTCTCTATATCTATGACCCTGTTTTGTTATGTTCGCTCATTTGTTTTGTTTTTTAGATTCCATATGTAACTGAGATCATACAGTATTTGCCTTTCTCTGTCTGATTTATTTCATTTAGCATGATACCCACTAGGTCCATCCATGTTGTTGCAATGGCAAAATTTCATTCTTTTTTGTGAGTAATATTGCATTGTATATATAAACCATAGCTTCTTTATCCATTCATCTGGGCACTTGGGTTGCTTCCATATCTAGTCTATTGTAAATAATACTGCAGTGAACATAGGGGTGCATATATCTTTTCCAATTAGTGTGTTTGTTTTCTTTGGATAAATACCCAGGAGTGGAGTTGTTGGATCCTATGGTAGTTCTATTTTTAGTTTTCTGAGGAACCTCCATACTGTTTTCCATAGTGGCTGCACCAATCTACATTCCCACCAACAGTGCCCGAGGGTCCCCTTTTCTCCATATCCTCACCAACACTTGTTATTTGTTGTCTTTTTGATAATAGCCATTCTGACAGGTGTGCCAAGTATGACTTTTTGCCAACTTCAGAATAATACCTGAGAGAGAGAAAGAGATCTTAAAGATTTTATGAAAAGTTGAAAGCCTCCTCCTTATATAATGGAACTGAGATTTGAATCCATTCAGTCTTTCTTCCAGGACTCCCCACAACTATTTAAGGGAAAAAAAATTTTTGGACCAGCTGACATAAGTTATTTTTTAATTACATTGTAGAAAACTGAACTCAGTATAATTTTCTTATAGACCTCGTACAACTATAAAACCAAAATGATTTTTAAAACCTAAATGCAGGCCATCATCAAAAAGTCTACAAACAATAAATGCTGGAGAGGATGTGGAGAAAAGGGAATCTCCCTACACTGTTGTTGGGAATGTAGATTGGTACAACCACTATGGAGAACAGTATGGAAGTTCCTTAAAAAACTTAAAATAGCTACCACGTGATCCAGCAGTCCCACTCCTGGGCATATATCTGGAGAAAACCATAATCCGAAAGGATACATGCAGCCCGATGTTCATTGCAGCACTTTTTACAATAGCCAAGACCTGGAAGCAACCTAAATGTCCATCAACAGAGGAACGGATAAAAAAGGTGTGGTACATATATATAATGGAATATTACTTAGCCATAAAAAAGAAGGAAATAATGTCATTAGCAGCAACATAGAGATTATCATACTAAGTGTAGTAAGTCAGAGAAAGACAAATATCATACAATATCGCTCATATATGGAATTTAATTTTAAAAAGATACAAATGAACTTATTTACAAAACAGAAGCTGACTTATAGATATTGAAAACAACTTATGGTTACCAGAGGGGAAACATGGGGGACAGGGTTAAATGAGGAGCTTGGGATGAACACACGCACACTACTATATATAAGATAGATAACCAACAAGGACCTACTGTAGAGCACAGGGAACTCTATCCAATATTCTGTGATAACCTATATGAGAAAAGAATCTAAAAAACAATAAATATATGTATCTGTATAACAGAATCACTTTGCTGTACACCTGAAACTAACACAACATTGTAAATCAACTCCAATAAAATTAAAATATTAAAAAAGTTTTTAAAAATTAAAAGCTAAGTGCAAATAAAACTGTAGAACCAGTAAACTTTAAATCATTATGATGTGTTACAAAGTTACTGGTCAAAATGTGACTATCATGATTGGTATTATGGGCCAAGTCCTTCTGAGATGAACGTGCCTACCGTACTATGGCTTGATATTTGCTTGTCCCATTTGACTCATTGTCAACTTTTGTTGGTACCCCAGGCCACCATTTTGCACACAATATAAAGACATCATCTGTGTTAAGTCTACCTCTCTCACTAGCCTAGAGCTGTTAAAGTCATGTTATTTAAACACCAGCAAAACTGTAAATGTAAATCATAATAGTACATATGAATATAGCACTGACATTATAAGACAATCCTTGATTATCATTGTCCACGATGTTCCAGGCTAGGTTTTTGCTCATTTTTTGAGATTTTCATTGAAAATAAATCACGTGTTAAATTTGGAGAAAGAGCTGTCAGATCCCGAGAATGTCCACAGACCCCAGTCTGAGAACCACTTCTACCTCAGTTACATATTATAAATGGATATTTGAAAATTCACAGCTATAACTGAAAATGTAACTCCAGTGTACATATGTTAAAGCAGGTCTCTTGCTTTTCGAATGTCACCACTATTTTCTCCATGTACCACCTTGCCTAATATCCTCATTTTCTCCCCTTGCTTAGCCTCAAGCTTCCAATTAGAGCAGTGGTTCTCAATCCTTGTTGCATTAAAATTACATTAGAATTACATAGGGAGCTTTTATAAGAATATAATATCCAGTCTTGGATGTGTCCCTGGGTTTTGTTTCTGTTTTTTTGTTTTGTCTTATACTTTGTTTTTAAAGCTCTCCAGTTTGTTCAATGTGCAGCTGGGATTCCAAACCACAAGATTCTAGAACTATTGAAAATTTCTATCCAGATACTTTGGCTTATTAAGGAACAGTAAGACTATGTATTATATAAAACTGCTTACTGTATGCCATGTTGTCCAACACAACATACTGTTACCTCATGAAATCATTAATGCTATGAAATAGGTATTACGTCCATTTTTCAGGAAAGTAAAGTTTAGAGAGACTAAATAAGTTCCTTTGGGCTACATCGTTATTAGCAGCAGAACCAAGATTCAGATTGTCTGTTAATCATGATTTTAACCACAAAACTATAAATATCCAGTCTTATTTCACCCTTTTATTACAATATAGATTAACCAGTCACTGTTAAACACACACTTTGATGAAGGTGTTTTTACTTTGAATAATGAATGTACATAGTTTGACTAAAAATATATAAGCGTAAAGTATGAATGCAGTTCATATGAACACCTGCAGCTGTAGCTCTCTCTCTTTTTTTCCCATTCAGTTAAGAAGTTTGTTGGCGAAATGATTTCATTCTCCAAGGTTGGATTTCTTCTCAAAAGAGGCTGAAAAGCATTCAGTTAGTTAGCTCACTTTGTTTTCAGGTCTATTAAGAAATAACTGCATTTAAATCAGATTCTGATTAAACTTATAATTTTAGGATTACCATATTTGGTTGATTTTAGCATGCACATTTTCTATATTTTAAATCTTTGAAATCAGAAAGAAATTTGTTTCTTACACTTTGATGCACACTGTAGTTAAATTGGCAGATTTTTCTTTCTTAATGAAAGATAAAATAGTCATGTATCTTAAAATTAATGACATCTTAGATTTGATGAATTAACAATAGTGGTTATATATGAATGACCATTCCATATATAATCAGGCTATTTTTGGAGGTAAAACAGTGTGATGTATTCTCAGTATCGTTGTGAAGATTAAATAAGATAAAATAATCATCACAGTATCTGGCACATAGTAAGAGCTTAGGAAGTGTCAGCTGTTATTATAGCATTGTAAATACTAGTGTTATAATTGCATGATGGATCCACAACCACAGACCAGAGAAAGGTGTCCAAGCAGTCTTCAGTTTGTAAGTGAAACTTATTTAAGTTATTTCCTGTAGGTGGGTTCTTTTATAAACAAATCTGACTGACATTAAATTGATATTTCCAAGACTGCTGTATTTATAGAATGCTGAAAGCCATCATTATACAATATACTGCACTGTACTGCTCACTAAGGACTCTTACTCTGGCATATTCTCAAAATACAGAATTTAACATAGGTATTCAATAGTCTAGTCTAGGGGAATTTTGTCCAAGAAGCTCAGCACCAGAGGTTCTATGAGAAACAATATTATTGTTAGTAGACTTTGAGAATATAAGAACTGTGCTTCCCTCAGTCACTTAACTTTTTACCTGTAATACAAGTTAAATGGCAAATAATGTTGCAGAAGTAGTGTTTCTCCCTTCTTTCAGTAACTTACACATTTTTTTCAGACCCTGAAGAATTTTAAGTATACTCATACTTATCAGGCATTAAAATGCTTTAATATAAAACATAAACTGTGTTAATTTAAGTTTGTACAGAACGTCTTTTTTTTTTTTTGATCCTGGGACAGTGATAGCTCATCTGAGCTTTGATCATTTTCTTTTGTGCTTCTTTTGTTGCTTTCTACTATATATAACCAGGGAAGCCCCTGTAATTTTTGCTTTTGTCTTCATAATGCATGCTTCCTGAGGGAAACTTCTTAAGTACAATTTTGGGATAAGTGAATAGATTATTTTCAGTATTGATTTTTATTTTTTTAAATCTGCAGAAAGTAAAAAAAAAAAAAACACCAAGGATATTTTTTTGACATTTTTTAGAAAAGTGGTTTTTTTTTTTTAATATTTATTTATTTATTTTGGCTGCCCTGGGTCTTAGTTACGGCATGCGGGATCTTTTTTAGTTGCAGCATGTGGACTTCTTAGTGGCGGCATGCGGACTTCTTAGTCGTGGAATGCAGACTTCTTAGTTGCGGCATGCAGACTTCTTAGTTGTGGCATGCATGTGGGATCTAGTTCCCAGACCAGGGATCGAACCCAGGACCCCTGAATCGGGAGCTCAGAGTCTTACCCACTGGACCACCAGGGAAGTCCCTAGAGAGAAGTTTTAGATTCACAGCAAGACTGAGCACAAAGTACAGAGTGCCATATACACCCTGTTCCCCACACATGCACAACTTCCCCCACTATCAATACCGCATGACACAGTGGTACATTTGTTACAATCGATGGATCTATATTGACACATCATCACCAAAAATCTGTAGTTTACATTAGGGTTCATTCTTGGTGAAATACATATATATATTTTATATAGCATTTTACAGGAGGTATTTTTTAACATATGGCTATTTTTTAAAATTTCTTATTGAAGTATAGTTTACAATATCATATAAGTTTCAGGTGAACAGCACAGTGATTCAGTTATACATATATATATATATATAAACAGTAGGTCCTTGTTGGTTATCTATTTTATACACCCTAGTGTGTAACATATGGCCATTTTTTTAAGTATGTATTTTTTTAATGGTTTCTTTATTTTATTTTTTTATTTATTAATTTTTTGGGGCACGCCATGCAGCATGCAGGATCTTAGTTCCCTGACCAGGATTCTAACCCATGCTCCTTGCAGTGGAAACGCAGAGTCTTAACCACTGGACCACCAGGGAAGTCCCCATATGGCCATTGGTAGTATAGATAGGGGCCATAGAGTGAGGAAGAAAAGTGGCTAGAGCTGTTTAGGAGGTGCCGTTTATAGGACTCCATTGCCAGGTTTTTGGCTTGGGCAGTTAAGCATCGATAATGTTAGACTATACAGGGAACTCAAGAGAAAGAGCAGATTTGGGTTTGGAGATGTATAGGTAGTAGGGGGGAGTAGAATATGATGTTGGACTTAGTGAATTCTACATGTATTTATCATTACTTTTGTTTTTCTTTTCCCCTTATTCCTCACTCTTTTCTCAGTTTTCTCCCCTTGCCCCCACCTTGACTTCATTAAGTAGCCATGCCCTCAAACAGAAGGGGATTTTTTTCCTTTGAGTAAGATTAATTTAATGAATTAGTGTTTGGCATACCTCACTTCTGATCATCACAACGATTATGTAAGATGGTTGGATAGTTATAATTTCTAGGGATTCATAGTACTAATTACCATTTCTCCTTTCCAACTGCAAGTATATACACACATGATTGATAGTATCAATAGAACGAGAAATAGAGTATCACTTTATTAAACCAGGCATGCACCCTATGGTTCTCCAAGTGCAAGGATTCTGGAAACCCATTTATGCCTGGTATTTTTACTCCCTCTTTTATTAATTGAGAACATGTAGGCTTTAGGCACTGGCTCCAGCATGCCTTATCTAGAAATCTGGAACAAGGTGCAGGACTACACCCTCTGAGTTTCAGCAAAGAACAGGAAATATAGAGGCAGATTCCTGGCTTTTATCCTTGATGTATTAGTCAGGTTGGGCTGCCATAACAATATACCATAGACTGAGTGGCTTAATCAACAGAATTTCATTTTCACACAGTTAAGGAGGCTGGGAAGTATTAAGATCAAGGTGCCAGCTGATTTGGTTTCTGGTAAGTGTTCTTTTCCTGGCTTGTAGATGGATGCCTTCTTGATGTGTGGTCATATGGTCTCCCCTTTTTTTAAAATTAATTTATTTTTGGCTGCATTGGGTCTTTGTTGTTGCACGCAGGCTTTCTCTAGTTGCAGAGAGTTGGGGCTACCCTTCGTTGTGGTGCACGGGGTTCTCATTGAGGTGGCTTCTCTTGTTGAAGAGCATAGGCTTTAGGCGCACAGGCTTCAGTAGTTGTGGCTCTTGGGCTCTGGAGTGCAGGCTCAGTAGTTGTGCAGTGCAGGCTTAGTTGCTCCACAGCATATGGAATCTTCCCGGACCAGGGCTTGAACCCGTGTCCCCTGAATTGGCAGGCAGATTCTTAACCACTGCGCCACCAGGGAAGCCCTTATGGTCTTTCCTTGGTGCATGTGCTTGGAAAGGGGGGAGGTGGGAAGGGAAGGAAGAGAGGTAGAGAGATTTCTCTTTTCCACTTCCTGTAAGGCCACCAATCCTATTGGTTTACGGCCCCACCCTGATGACCTCATTTAACATTAATTGCCTTCTAAAAGCCATGTCTCTTAGTACAGTCACATTGGAGGTTAGGGCTTCAACATATGAGTTTGGGGGTCGGGGGAGGTGTGGTGGGGCACAGTTCAGTCCATAAACTTGGAAACCTCACTTCGGAGTAAAGAGGTGGTCCAGTGACTATTGAAATCACACCAGTTATTTACTTCCAAAATATTTAGAGATTTTCCAGTTATCTTTCTCTTACTGACTTCTAATTTAATTCCATTATGGTTGGAGAATACACTTTGGATGATTTAAAACTATTTAAATTTATTGAGACTTGTTTTGTGGCCCAGAATATGGTCTGTCTTGGTAAATGTTGTATGTGTACCTAGTAAAGATGTGTATTCTTCTTTTGTTGAGTGGAGTGTAATGTAAATGCCAATTAGGTCAAATTGATGGTACTGTTCAAGATTTTTATGTTCTTACTGATTTTCTGTTACTTGTTCTATTGATTATTGAAAAAGCGGGTGTTGAAATCTCAAATATAATTGTGGATGTGTCTGTTTCTTCTTACAGTTCTATCATTTTTGCCTTATACTTGTTGAAGCTATTTTCTTAGGTACGTAAATGTTTAGGGCTGTTATGCTTTCTTGATGGATTGGCCTCATTATCATTATGAAATGGCCACCATTATCACTTGCAAGTTCATTTGCTCTGGAATCTGTTTCATCTGATTACTGTAGCCACTCCAGATTTCTTTTGGCTAGTGTTAGCACTCACTTTTAGCTTATTTGTGTCTTTATATTCAAAATGGATTTCTTATAGGTAGTATGCAGTTGTGTCTTGCTTTTTTAACCAATCTGATAATCCTTGCTTTTTTTTTTTTTTTTTTTGCGGTACCCGGGCCTCTCACTGCTGTGGCCTCTCCTGACGTGGAGCACAGACTCCGGACGCGCAGGCTCAGCAGCCATGACTCACGGGCCCAGCCACTGTGTGGCATGTGGGATCCTCTCGCACCAGGGCACGAACCCGTGTCCCCTGCATCGGCAGGGGGACTCTCAACCACTGTGCCACCAGGGAAGCCCAATCCTTGCTTTTTAATTAGATCATTCACATTTTAGGTTATTGTTGATATGGATGGGATTAAATCTGTCATCTTATTATTTGCTTTCTATTTGTCCCATGTGGTCTTTGTTCCTTTATCCTTCTTTTTCTGTCTTCTTTTGGATTGACAGTTTGGGGTTTTTTTTTTGAATAATTTCATTTTATCTCCTTTGTTAACTTATTAATTATAATTAGCTTTATAGGGGTATGTTTTGTTTGTTTTTTCAGTAGTTACTTTAAAGTATGCAATAATTAACTTGTCACAGTTTACCTTCAAATACTTTGAAGTATTTACCTTCAAATACTTCAACATTTCCTTTAAATAGTCAGTTCTATTTAAAAGTGATTTAAAAACAAATAATAAATTATTTTTTATTTACCTACATATTTATGATTTCCAGTTCTCTTTGTGTAGATCCAGATTTCCAAATGGTTTAATTTTCTTTCTGACAGAAGGATTTCCTTTACCATTTTTGGTAGTGAGGGTCTGTTGGTGATAAACTTGTTTCAGCTTTTCTGGGTCTAAGGTTTTTGTTTGTTTGTTTGTTTTTCAGGAATTCCAGGTTGACAGTTTTCTTCTTTCACTCCTTCTCTATTTCTCCTGAGCTCACCTTCTTTGTGCTACTCTCCCTTGTCTGGTACTCTGCCCTGTGACTCTAGCCACCTAACTTCCCTTTCCCTTAGTTCTTTTGTGCTTGATTCAGGGAGACTGCTGGATTCCATCTGTCTTCTCCTTCCCTGTCCTTCAGCCTGGAAACTTTCTCCAGGCATCAAAGTTGGGCAGTTTAGAGCTCACCTGTTTATTTTTCTCTCAGAGATCACTGTCTTACACTGTCTGTTGTCCAGTGTCTGGAAACAGTTGTTTGTATTTTGTTGTGGTTTAGGTGTGTGGGTAAATCAAGGCCCTGTTACTCCATTTTGACTGGAAATAGCACAGTGACTACCAAAATCAAACCAGTCATGTCAGCCATCCTACTGGCCTTGTGGAAGAATTCATAAAATGGATGAATATAGAAATCATGCGTTTCTCCCCAGTATGTTCCTTGGTGGAAGATAAGAGTTGTGGTAAAGTCCTGCTCTCCCTGTGTACAGAGACCCAACCCAGGTAAAGGGAAGAAGTTCCTTTCTCCCCTGACACTTACCATTATCATTGTATAAATGAAGAAATTAAGTGACATGCCTGAACTTGCCCAGGACTGTCCTCACTGGATCCTACTGTCTTTGTGAAAACAGTAAAATCAAATTCTGCAGTGAATGTTTTACGTATTGCAGTTACAAAATAGTTATTAAAGGTTAATTTTATTTTTAGATCTTTACATGAATTTTATTTTTCACTTTGACCATCAGTTATGTTGTATATAACCTCATTTCATTTCTGGAGATGGGAAGGTTTTATGCTTCATGGCATTCCTTGAATCAAATACATTATGAAGGAAATACAGCCTGAAATCAATAATTACTTAATTTATATTCTGGCCTTTGTATGAAAACTATACTAAGAATGTCTTCTGACCATAAACAGCAGTGAATTTATAGTGGGTTTTTAAATATTTGTCAATAAATAAATAAATATTTGTCAACTACATGAGGTTTGCTGTTTAAGGTTAAATAATAACTGAAATTTAATTTGATAATTCCTACCATAGCAGTGTATGCCAGAGATCAAAGGACAGAGTCTTTTTTTTCTCAGAAATTTCTCAAAGAATTATGTTAATTTGCCTACATTCACTCAGTATTTGAATTTACATCTACTTGATCATAAAGCCAATATTTCCTCGAAGTTAGGCCACAGTTTAGAACCATCACAGTTCTATAGAAGAACATAAAATTTTAATATTTCAGGTTTAAAATTCACAGTTATAATTTTGGCTTATTATGTGTCCTTTAGAAAAATTAATCTTTAAGATCATTTATCTAAAACCAACAGAAAAATTATTATAAGCAATATGGTTATCAAACAATAAATCATCTCTTAGTTACCAGAGAAATAATTAAGAGAGCAATTTGCCTAGGTTACAGTTAATATTTTATGCTCACTAAATTGAAGCTCTGTACCTTTTGAACACTATTGTGAACTGAAATCCAGATTGAATTGGCCTTTTCTACTTTAAAATATTTTTAATCAATGGGTATACAACTACCTAACAAATTTGGGGCTCCTTTTAGGGGTGCTAGTAGAACATGTGTGAGAAGACAGGGAAGCCTACTTTGCAACGTTTGAAAGATGGGAGTTTAGGAAAAGAGCCTAAGGAACAATTAGGACAGAAAGTGATGGCTCCCCTGAAAAGTTTTTCCCTCCCTCATCTGTTCAGCTTCCTCTAACTCTACTCTTATTCTGTATACTTTATTTTTCCTTTTCTATTCCCCCCCACCCCGCCCCGTCATATTTTCTTGTTTGTTCTTTC
Organism: Neophocaena asiaeorientalis asiaeorientalis; assembly: GCF_003031525.2. Lineage (NCBI taxonomy): Eukaryota > Metazoa > Chordata > Mammalia > Artiodactyla > Phocoenidae > Neophocaena > Neophocaena asiaeorientalis. Next base: position 1,949,825 of record NW_020174056.1, read on the forward strand.
TTCTTTGTCTATTTTGTTTCTCCCTGTCCCTTTCCTCCTTTTTTTCTCTTTATTTTGATCACAATTCTCAGTTACTTATCCTTCTATTCTTTTCTGATTGTTTTCTTTAAAACTTTCCTTATCTCCACACAAATTACTGTGGTTGAATTGGTAAGGAGCCAGGAGGGGAACGTGGATGGCACTTACATATTAGAGGCTTTGTGTAGTTGGGAATTCGGATTGTAGAGGAAAAGGAGATGCCTGTTACGGCAGCCAATTGCAGTCCTCTGGGAAGAGAGTCGCCTTGCAGAATTGTGTGAAGTACAAGCTTTACCTTCCTTGGCTTCTGGTGAACTCTATTTATTCTTCTGTGCCTAGAAAATATCTATCTGCTAACAATTGGGTGAAAAATTCAGTAGTAAGTATTGCATAAATTACATTGAATTTTTTTTAATGAACTCACCAATTGTTTTACTACTATAAAGAGTTGTTTCTTTTGTGTTATGCCTATGTAGCACTTTTAGTTAAAAACTATTTTGATGGAAGATATGTAAATACTAATCATAAATGCCATATTTCTTTGTTATGCAAGCTTTTAACCTATAATATAATCATCTGAGCAGTTTAAATGGCATAAAATATATGCCTTTTTAAAAGGTTTAATATAGTCTACGTAGTGTTTTAAAAAACTACATAGCATTGTATTTTTTGTTACTGTAATTTATTTAATAGTTGTGGTAAACAAATTCAAATTGGTAGGTGATTGCTGTTTTTTATTATGCAATATTTGCAAAGGTGGGAAAAGGGTTAGTACTTATTACTTGACTGTAAGTAATTTGGGGAACATAGGAACTCAGTATGGGCTGAGTTCTGAGTACACAGGCTTGTCATAGCTCATATCAAAGGAGCACCTTCTATGCTTCCAGAATTCTCTTATGTTCTTTTTTAGTTTTAGAACCAGAACTGTTTGTCTTTTAACATTATTTAGATCCTTGTTTCAAGAAGTTCAAAGTGCTTTAGAAAATACTATTAATCTTAAAAATCTAAGAATGATGGAATGAATATTTTGTATTGATTTTGTTCACAATAATTAAATTTTTGTGTATATATATGAAAATTTCAAAACACCAGTTCTGAGCCTGTTAGAATGTCTACAAACATGAGCAGTTTTAGAAAAATTTAAGAAACATTTTGGAGCATTGAAAATAATTGAAAGTCCTAATTCTCACCTGTCAGATCACTAAGCCTGCCTTCCTTTAGTCCATTTCCATTGGTTATACTAGTTGTGCTAATTGTTAACGATAGAGAATTAGTGATTAGAGAATTAGCCAAGGCTTTTCCTTTGGTTTCTCTGAGATTTAGTGTGAAGATATCTGTAAGATCTGACCCTCAAAAATTACCTGCTTTCGACATTTTAGAGAATACACTATCAGATGGCAGAACCGGCTGTCAAATTGGAATGTAGGAAACAAATTCTCTTGAGATACTGATGATTGAGGCCCAGGAACATACATGAATATAATCATTTTAGTGGTGTGTGTGTGTGTGTGTGTGTGTGTGTGTGTGTGTGTGTGTGTGTGTGTGTGTGTGTGTGTGTGTTTTAACAACTCTTTATTAAAATGTCAGTGTGAATAAGTTAAATTCTGTTTTTAAAAAAACGTAGTAAAATAAAAGCTAAAAGAACTTCTTGTGCATTGCCTGATATCCTGGCACCTTCAATCTGCCATTTGTTAGAGGGCTAATAATCTGAGGTCACTTGTCCTATAATACCTGAATTCTTCAGAGTTGGTCATACTTTAACATAGATCTCAAGTTGATCTGCAACTGAGATCTTATTAATTAGTTAAATAGCTACACTTTAACCACTCTTTCATTTTGCTTATGTATTCATTGAGCATCTCCTATACGCCAGGCACTGTCCTAGGCAGTGGTAATAGAATGATGGATGTGTTAGACCTGGCTCCTGCATGCCTAGAGTTTATAATCTAATTAGAGACAATCGGCCATTAGAGTATAGTAAGAATTGCAGTAGGAACACATGAAGCTTATGAGAGGATTTCCCTCTGTGTCTGCTTCCCGCCTGAGTTGAAATTTAACTGAAATCAGGGACTAGAAAAAAGTTGGCAGATTTTCATTTTCTCCATTGGAAAATACACAGTTTGTAACAGTGTACTCCTTATTAAAACAGGGGTTTTTAACCCCTGTTTCCCTTCCCCCTTTGGTTTTCCAACTCATTCACAACTCTTCTTTTGCAGCTTTCAAAGTATCAGGTTTAGTTTGGGTAGCCATGGCATATAGGAATCCCTATCAGATATAATAGATATTGAGGAAACAGTCCTGAGATAGGTAAGCACCTCATGTCTCAGTGGTGAAAGATAGGGTTCAGAGTGGTTGCATGAGCAGAGAAACAAAGAAAATTCTGTCAAGATTGCAGAATAGTAACCATGTAAACTGGAAAGTCCAGCTAGAATTCAAAGGAAAACAGACATTGGGAATTAAACATCAAGATGTTTTACAGTAAGGACCAGAATCAACATTCACAGGCTGGATAACCAATACAGAATGAGCTGTAAGAATGATCTTGATGCTAAGCCAACAAATACCTGAGGCTGAGTCTCCATCCATTATTCTTTCCTGAGCCAGAATTGGAATTGGACTAATTGGGGAGTAGAGTTTAGGTAGGCACACTGGATGAGACTTGGAAATAAGTCCTCAGATTTTTAACATTTTATATACATAGGAGATCTTGATTTAAGGCCTCACGTTACCATTATATTGCTCTGTGTGTCTGAGCTGTCACTTTACTCTCTGAAGTCCAATTTCTTCATCTATAGATTAATGAAAATACATACTCTTGAAGGTTCCTTTGAGTTCTTACTCCTGAATTCTATACAAAAGCCAAGACTCCCCCCACCTCACCCCACTTTTTAACTTATCCCCTGTAGTTTTGCCCACAGAAGCTGCTTATTTTTCTTTGATGACAGAGGGACCAAGTTTGGTTTTAATTAATTCTAAGTGGTTTTGAATGCACAAAACAGAACATTGAAACATTTTATTTATAAGCAGAGGTAATTGTACAGTTTTGCCAAGCATTATAAGGATAATGTTTCTAAGTGGGATATCCTCTTGCTCTTTCTGGCACTGCATGATCCAGACCTTTTCCATGATATCTAAATTGAGAAACCTTTAAACTTGGGAGACATAAGGAGAGAAAGGAATAGCTGTCCAAATTCTTTTAATACCAGGAATCCTTGAAGATATGTCTATCTGAGGAGCTTTCTAGAATCTATGCCCTGAGTTGGTAGGGTAACCTCTACCCTAAAAATGAGTCTTTTTTGTGTGAAATGAAAAATAAGAATGAACTTTCATAATTGAGAATTATTAAGAACTATTGGTAGTGGAAAGTGGGCTCCTACAGATGGTTCTCTACTTACTGATACTGTTTGTGACCTTGGGCAAATGATTTTACAAATTTAGTTTTTTCATCTGTAAAATGAGAGAAAAACCTATACCATCACATTTATTTTTGTTTTATTTCATTTTGTAAAATAAATTTATTTATTTATTTATTTATTTATGGCTGTGTTGGGTCTTCCTTGCAGTATGCAGGCTTCTCATTGTGGTGGCTTCTCTTGTCGTGGAGCATGGCCTCTAGGCGTGTGGGCTTCAGTAGTTGTGGCTTGCGGGCTCAGTTGATCTGCAGCAAGTGGGGTCTTCCTGGACCAGGGCTCGAACCCGTGTCCCCTGCATTGGCAGGAGGATTCTTAACCACTGCACCACCAGGGAAGTCCCTATTTTTATTTTAAATTTAAGAAACGTTAGATGGAAAATAAAAGAAAAAAGAAACAGTATGGTGCTCACTATGTGCCAGGCAACATTCTAAATATTTTACGAATAACAACCTATTAACTACCCTCTGAAGGTCAATACTACTATTATTGCCATTTAATAGATTTTTTAAAAACTAAGGCAAAGAGAGGTTGTATCGCTATAACTTGTACAAAGCCAAACAACTAGCAAGTAGCAGAACTGTTTGCCTGACCTCAGAGTTCATATTCTTAACTATTACTTTATGCTACATCATGAGAATTAAGACGAGGAAGCACTTGATAAAACACTCCACAACTCAAGATGATAATGATCATCTTTGTTTAACTGAATGTTTGTATTATGTGACGATTAAAATTTATAGCCAATTTTCAAAGAGCTAGATTATTATAAAAACATACACATGACTTTGTTTTTCAGATAGAACCTCAGAATATTCATTGTTTTAATCATAATTTTGAATTTTGGTGGTTACTGTAGATGTACAGCAGAAATACTTGGTTGAATTTAAACCACACACGTCTAGAAAGCTGCTTTTAAAGTCAGTCCGTGATATGTTTGTTTACAGATCACTTGCCTTTTTCATAATAGAGTGCTGAGGATTTTTTTAAATTCAGTTTAAGCTTTGCTGTTGGCTAACAAAAACAAAGAATATTTTTGTGTTTGAAGGTACTCTTCTGACAGTGGAAATATTTATGTGTCACTAGTATTAATAAAGTAATAGTACAGATATAAAGCTGCTTTCATTTATAGCCACAGCTACTATTTTTTGCACTTGTCATTAAAGTCAACTTTGTCTTTTATTCTCTGCTTAAAGACTTCTCATGGTGTATAAGTCAAGTTGCACTAGGAATGAAGAAACCTGGATTTCTCCAGTATGCATACTGCATACAACTTTAAGTAAGAAAGTCAATGTCTTTTTACCTTACTCTCTTCATCTGGAAGTAAGGTAGATTAGGCCACATGATTTCTAAGGTCCTTTACAATTCTCACTTAAAACAGAAACACTCAACACATACCTATGAGATTGGAACATATAAATGAGAAACGAAAAATATTTCAATGTATGTAGAACTTAACCCATTAGGAGATAAACATCTATGAAATATTAAGAATATTTTTATAAAGAAATGGATGGGTTAGTGTAACTCTGGAAGTGCCTGCAGTTGGGAGAGGGTTGGCTAAAGTTAGCAGTACAGAAAGAAAAAGCAGTGGTACAGGGTGAGAAATGAGTAGAGCGTGGTATAGACAGCAGTTTGGGTAGAACACAGAGAGCAGTAAAAGATGAGATTAAGAACCAGAGGTGGGTGGAGTCTTAAGCAGGGTCACCTCAGTGTATAACTTCAAGAGGCAGTGTTCACATCAGAATCTGGCAATGCCCAGCCAGAGTAGGTACCTCTGTACAGTGGCGCTGGCCCTAATGTCAGGCTTAAGAGTTTACACTGGGTTTAATAGGAAGTTAGGGAGCCAGTAAAACAAACAAACAAACAGAAAAACTTCGAGAGGAATGTGATGGAATGGCTTTCGGGAAGATTAATCTGCATCAGGGTGCAAGATGAATAAGAAAGGGCCTAGAGTCCTAGACCATAGCTAGGAGACTGGTGTAGTAATTTATGTGTAAAGTAATAGGAATCTAACTTGGTAACTGTTTTGAGGTTAAAAAGGAAGGTTTAATTTCAAGAGAAATTTGAAGAACAAGTTAGTGACTTGTTCAGTCACTGGATTTTAGGACCATAAAGAGGGAGAATCTCCTGCCCCTGTACCATAGACTTAGAAGGGAACTTCTCTTATTCCCTTTTGGGATTTTGGGACAATTTTGTATGAGTGATGATTTTGCATGTGTAATACTTATATTGTGATACATGAATTGCCATTGTGTTAAGAGAGGACTAGGAAAGTAGGCTTTTGTATTTATCATCTGTACCCTTCAGAATAATTGACAATGTATGTCACATCTAATCTTCCATCATCACCACCTACTGAGATCGCTATTGTCAAAGTCACCAATGACTTCCTTATTGTCAAATACAGTGGTCATTTCTTTGTTTATGTTTTATTAAACCTCACTAGTGTTTGAGACCATTGGCCATGCCCTCCATGAAACATTTTTTTTCTCGCAGCTTCCATGATACCATACTTGACATATACCAGCTCCTTTTGCTGGTTCATCATCTTCTAACAGATCTCTACTTCTTAGAGTGCCTCTGGCCTTTGTCATGAATGCCCTCTACATGCTTCTAGGTTACTCTTCACTCTAAATACTATCCAAATGCCAATGATTCCCAAAACTATATCCCCAACCCTGGAAAACAACAACCTCCTAACTAGTATACCTACTCTGATTCTTTTTCCCCTATTCTGTTATCAACATAGCAGTCAGAGCGATCATTTAAAAATGTAAATCAGATCGTGTCACTTCTCTAGTTAAAAACCCTCCAGTGACTTCCCATTGCATTTAGGATAAAATCTGAACTCCTTGCCCTAGCTTCAAAATCCTGTGTGATGTAGTCCCTGCCCACCATTCTAAACTATAGTTCTTACCACTTTCCCTCTCTGCTACTGCCATTCCAGCCTTACTCACCTTTTAGTTCCTGGGACATTACTCCTTTATTGTCACCTTAGACCCACTGCTCAGAATGCTCTTTCCTCTGATTTTTGAATTGCTTGTTCCTTGTTCAGACCTTGGCTTAATTAAATGTTATCTGCTCAGAAAAGCCATCCCTCAACAGTTAGTATAAAGCATTTACATAATTATTCTCAATTTTTGCAATTATAGCATGGCACTTAGCACCATCTTCATACCTACATACTGGTAATATCAACTGAGAGTCCAATTCTCTGAGCATAACCTCTTCTACTAATTCTTAACACCCTTTCTCAGATTCATCCATATGTTTCTCATATTATCAGTTTGAGATGCTAGTTCTTACCTAATTATTTTTAAAAGATTATTTATAAAGAGAAAAAAAGAAAGAAAGCAAAGCAGAAAAGTGTTCAAACTGCTAAGTTCTAATTTTTCAACACCAGAACCAGTGTGCTGTTACTTACGTGTGTCTTCACAAATTCCTCTACTGAGTAACCAGACTATGATCTCCTTAGCAGGGGTTTTACAAAACAATAACTCTAATTAAAATATATGACACTATGTAATTCTTTTATTTACATATTATTTTTCAGTTAATAGGCTTTATCATTTATCTAATGCCAGTCAGAGAATAGTAATTTATTTAAAATTTAGTTTATGTGTTTGTGTGTTTGCTTTATAGGACTGATAATATTTTGTTGCATGTATAACTTTCTATGCATGTGTAATTCCACAAACACATGATCATAACATTCTTTTGAGAGCTGTGTTTCACTTATGATGTAGATAATCTCTCCTTGTCAAAAGTAGATCTATATCATTATTTTAGGTAAAACTGTACCACAGTATATTTAACCAGTCCCTTTTTGTTGGACATTTAGATTGATTACAATTATTTTTGACTGGTATAAACATTTTAATAAATATCCTTCAACATTCATCTCTGTGTACTTGTTCTATTATTTCATTGGAATAAATTCATAGAATAATTTTTATTCATATTATTAGATTGTCCATCATAAGTTTGAAAGGACATTCTTTTTAGAGAAACTTTCTTTTTGGCAATCCCCCAGGTGTTCTCATGCTTCTCTTGCCATTTTATTCCATATATGAGGGGGGTGCAATCTACTACCTTGGCAGGCTTTAGAAGTAAATTGAACAGTATATACAGCAGCCCAACGGTAGGAAGGACCTTCTTCTGTTTCCTTGAGACAGAGCTTTGAAGTATCCTAGGTTTTTGTTTTAAATCAAGGATCCAGAGACACCACCATTAAGTGTTTATGACGACTTCTGATTGAGAGGGGCTCCTGGTTAGGGCCTCCCAAGAAGGAAGTGGTGGTTCTGGTCTCTCCCCTAGGTTTTTTATGAAGTACTTCTGAAGAACAGAGATTCATAGACTCTCAAGGTTGAAAGAACCACTGCAAGTCTAATTCAGTTTCCACTTGACAGCTAAATCCCTTCAACCACACCCCTGGCAATTGTTTATCAGTCTGTTTGTGCCTTGGTGATGAAGAATTTACTTCCCAAGTTAGTCTGTTTCACCTATGGGTCATTCTGATTATTTAAGGTTTTCCCAGTGGCCAAATTATTAACCTCTTTTGTTGGAGAGAACAGATGAAGAACTTTAAGATGGCTGAACTCCGGAGCCAGAAGAGTGTGCCACGAAAAAGGAGCTAGTCTGGTCATGGCTTCTAGTCAGACTGTGGCATAAGCACTATCCTCATTGAGGTTTTGGGGGCAGAGGGACTATGTTTTGATTGATTAATTCCCACTCTGTAATGATTTGTCATTGATAGCCTGTGAGAATTTATAACATCCTTTCTGTTCTTTTCAAAGTTATGTTTTACATCAAATAATTTATCTCTTTTAAAATGTATAGCTAGTAGATAAGCCTTAGCAGCCCGTATTTGTCTAGATTTGCAACACTTTTTGTTTTTGTAAAGAGTAAATTGTTTTCAGAGACCCAAAAATTATACCTTATTTCTTGAGTAAGCTATGTCCTCAAAGTATCATCGGATCTAATGAATTTTCTTTATTATGACATAAAATTTCCCAGTTCCTTAGTCATATTCTTTACTACAGTAAACCCTGCGCTATGGCAGAGGTTTTAGAGATTGAAATTATCAAAATTTTAATAATGCAACTTTTCTAATGACTACTGTGATTTAGTATTCTCATTTATTAAAATTCAGACACTCATAAATTTTTCCTGACAAGTTCCTAAAGGTTGTCATCACGTAACAGTTCTTTAAAATTTTTATTGGAGTATAGTTGCTTTACGGTGTATAACAGTTTAATTTTTATCACTTTAAACTTGGTAATTTCTAGTATATGAGTAAGCCATTTCCTGATAGGGTTGTTTTTTATTTTTTTTACAGTAGCTCCTTGTTAATTATCTATTTTAAATATAACAGTGTGTACATGTCAATTCCAAACTCCCAATCTATCCCCCTCCCCACCCTTCCCCCCAGTAACCATAAATTCATTCCCCCTTCCCACCCTTCCCCCAGGTAACCATAAATTCATTCTCTAAGTCTGTAAGTCTGTTTCTGTTTTGTAAGTAAGTTCATTTGTATCATTTTTTTTCTTAGATTCCGCATATAAGTGATATCATATGATATTTGTCTTTCTCTCTCTGACTTAACTTCACTTAGTATGATATCTCCAGGTCCATCCATGTTGCTGCAGGTGGCATTATTTCTTTCTTTTTAATGGCTCGGTAATATTCCATTGTGTTATATATGTACCACGTCTTCTTTATCCATTCATCTGTCAATGGATATCCTGCTAGGGTTTTGGACATAAATTATAATTTTAAAAAAATAGTGCCAAATATATATGAGACATTACTTAGGCTGTGAACCATCCTTGGTACTCACATGGAGTAACTGACATCTTGACATCATTCAGCTTTCCATAGCGTAAGAGCCACTGCTCTGCCACAATTCTTAGCTCTGCAGGATTACCCCACAGTCCGAGAGAGGGAAAAGGATGAGCCCAGAGAAATCTCCCGGGAGCTAAAATCATCCCATGTAGCCAGCCCATGGCAAGCCTGAGCTAGCCTTGAAAACTCACAGAACCATCAGAGAAAGGTCTGAATGGATTTCTTTTTATGTCTTTTGCTTCCCTCTGGAGGACACCATGGTTTAACTCAGTGAGTCCCAGGAGACCACAGGAGACCCTTGGCTTATGACCTAATTGGTTCCTGGAGGAAAGTTGAAAGTTGAGACCACTTTTTTTCCCCCAGTTTGGCACATTATTATAAATTATGGTCCTTTTCCTGGAAACAAACCCTGTACCACAATATTCCAAAATATATTGTTAAAATATATGTTGAATATATATTATTTATATTTTTACAAACATCTGTTAAAGTATATAAAGGCAAAATTTGTAGCCACAGTGAAAGGAAGCATGCGTGGGGTAGTTAGCGACTCAGATTCTAGAACCAGACTTGTGTAGGTTCAAATTTCAACTTTGCAACTTCCTAGCTGGGTGATCTTGGGCAAGTTATTTAACCTCTCTATGCTTCGGTTATCTATAAAAATGGTGGTAATAGTCCCTTCTAGAGCTGCTTTGAGGAGTAAATGAGTTAATGTATAGAAAGTAGTGAGAACTGGCAATGCCTAACATTACTAAGTGCTGGCTGTTATTTTATATATTGCAAATGGTCATTTTAGGGACTGAATGGTCTTAAAATACCAGCTCGATCAAGTTGGCTCTCAAGACTCCTTCTTTTCCTTAAGGCCTTCCTGAGGCTAGAAATAGGCACTCGTCGTCATACTCTTCAAGGCTATTCACAATCAGGCTCCAGTCCTGCCTTTTCTACACTGTTTTTGTACAAATGCTCCACTCAAGTTGCACTTTCTCTCTCATGGTTCAGCTTAACATCTACCTCTTCGGCAAAATTTTACCACTGTTATCTGAACTTCTTTGGAATTTATTATATGCTTCAGTGTTCTATTGTTTTAAAAAATCGTCGCTGAATCAAATCCTTTGAAACTATTAGCTATGTGCAGTACAACTTTGTGTCCCCTTGTCACCTACTACAGTGTGCTAGGCACTTAAAATATGTGTTGCTTAGCTGGCAGAGATAAGAGAAAGCAACCTTTTCAAGTTTGCACTATAAATTGAATTACGTGTGTGCATGTACACATGCATTCATGTCCAACCTGCATAGCAGGTTAGCAGTTTTAAAGACTAACCGTGCTTTTAAAATTGGAGGACTTGTGAAAAAGTTTTAATTTAATATATCTAAGTGAAACATCTGCAGGTTAGATTGTTTGGAACTGCCTAGTAACCAAAAAATATCACACTTCATATATTGAAATACAGGCCTGCATCTCCTGTTGGATAATTATAAAATTTCTTCCTCTGAAACTACTACCACTGCATAGCAAGGAAAGAGAAGGACCCTGTGGCTGTGAGTGTCCACATCACAGAATTAGGGCTGTAAGAACAAGGAACTAGTTAAGGAAGGGAGAGGGAGAGAAAAGGAGAAACATACATTTGTATCTGCCTCTTTTTCTAATATTTAATAACAGTAATAAAACGTCTTAGCTGAAAATATTTATATGACCTAATAAGACATTTTGACCTTTTGGCTATTGGCGAAGTTTTGTGTGTGAAAACTATTGTATTTGATGTCCAAAAATATCATTATCTAAAAGATTATAAATGTATTCCTAAATCTTAAACATTTTAATTGAAGTTTACATAAAAACAATTTTATGCCGTAATTTTAACCGGCTTTGTCTTAAATGAAATTTTGAATTATCCATCATCATCTGACTTCTGTACCTTGTGAATTAAGAGTTTATTGGGTTTTTTTAATGAGTTTGTTTATTTATTTATTTTGGCTGTGTTGGGTCTTCGTTTCTGCGTACGGGCTTTCTCTAGTTGCGGTGAGGGGGGGCTACTCTTCATTGCGGTGCTCGGGCTTCTCATTGCAGTGGCTTCTCTTATTGCAGAGCACGGGCTCTAGGAGCGTGGGCTTCAGTAGTTGTGGCTCACGGTCTCAGTAGTTGTGGCACATGGGCTCTAGAGCACAGGCTCAGTAGTTGTGGCGCACGGGCTTCGTTGCTCCGTGGCATGTGGGATCTTCCCGCACCAAGGCTCGAACCCGTGTCCCCTGCACTGGCAGGCGGATTCTTAACCACTGCGCCACCAGGGAAGTACCAAGAGTTTATTGTATTTTAATTGCCTCATTTTATTCTCTTTTCACTCTTTGTTAGTGAATATACTTGAATTTGGGCTATGGCATTAGTTATTTTAGACATAAAAAAATGAGTTCTTGTAAAGCAGTTATACTCTAATACAGATGTTAAAAAAAAAAAAAAGAGTTCTTGTCAAGAATACCTTAAAGCAAGGACCCATCTTTCTTTCTTTCTTTCTTTTGATACCAGATAGTCTGGATGAATATTTTGAATATGATGCAGAGGAGTTCTTGGTCTCTCTGGCCTTGTTAATAACAGAAGGACGAACACCTGAATGTTCTGTTAAAGGTCGGACGGAAAGTTTCCATTGCCCTCCAGCACAGTCCTGTTACCCAGTAACTAGCAAACATGAATGTAGTGATAAGCTGGCCCAGGTGAGAATTGTGTTTTGAATGCTTTTTATCTTTTATATAAACCTGTTTAAATTCTGTCATTGACTTTGTTAAATCACAATTATAATGTTCACATTTAAGTATAAAATCGGTCACAACATAAAGAAAAGGTACTAATCCTGAACTGCAGCTAATAATTTTGGCTGTAAACAAGGCTCTCAAAGGCCACAGTAGGTAGCTTTTCCATCAGCAGGCAGGTGGGCAGCCAGTTTCATACCTGCCTCCACACACACCAGATTTAAGATTATCTTTGTTACTATGAATTAGCTTTTCTTTAGTTTTAGTCTCAGCCCCGGTTCATCAACTTTGTGTTCTTGTTTATTTAATAGATTGATGTTCATAATTATTTTCCCCACATTAATCACTTTCCCTCTTATATCCTTCCCCTTTTTAATGGGAGGATACTTTTTGCTATCATTAATGTTTTTGTAGAATACTGTTAAAAATATTTATTTTGATATGTAGCGTATAATTTGCTGTAAGGATTTTTCTCCCAGTTAGCCTCTTAACTGTAGTCCAAAATTTTAAACTTCTAAAAATGTTGTCTACTTTGAGTGTTTAATGAAAATGAGTTTTTAATATTTTGATCTTAGAATGAATCTTTCCTCTAATTAATGATGATGTAGTTAACAAATGAGGCGAGGCTGGGCCATCTTGAGGCCTGTCAGACATTGGGCTTGGCAGTTCTTTTTCCACAAAATAGAGCAAAGATATCCTCCCCGGAGAAAATTTGCATCATAATTGTTGTTTGCTACTAATCCCCACACTCTAGAGCTCCTAGTGCTGATGCATTGTTTAATGAGGAAACCTAAATAGGCAGACAAGCCTGAGCTGAGCCCTGCAATAGGCAACTCATTTTCATACAGATGTCTGCTTTACAATTATATTTTTCAAATTTAAATATAAAATTGGGTGGGCTCTTGAGCCATTTTGCTTATCTCCATCTTCTCCAAGTGTCGCCAAGCCAGACGAACTAGGTCTGAGGTCACATTATTGTGGAAGAATAACCTTCCAATCATGGTGGAAGTGATGCTACTACCAGATTGCTGCTACAGTGACGATGGGCCCACCACAGAAGGGATTGATCTAAATGATCCTGCAATTAAGCAAGATGCGTTATTATTAGAAAGATGGATATTGGAGCCAGTTCCTCGACAGTAAGTTGAACTGAGTTTGAAGTTGTCCTTTGTAAATCAGGTTTTCCATTACTTTCTATAAATTATTTTAATAATATATCATATCTTTGAGTTCCTCTATTTATGTAGTAAAATTTACATATTTAGTACTTGTGTGACTTCAAGTGACACTGGTAAATGCACTCCTATACTCTTGAAAGCACATGTCCTGAGTGATATGTTTATTTCAGCTTTTATCTTTCTAAAATTTAGTCATTTTGTACTTGTTGACATTTAGATGATGCTTTTTTACTTCCCTTAGGAGTGGCGATCGATTTATTGAAGAGAAGACTCTCCTATTGGCTGTCCGCTCATTTGTGTTTTTTTCTCAATTAAGTGCTTGGCTGAGTGTTTCTCATGGTGCTATTCCACGAAATATTATTTACAGGTATGTCTAGGGCAGAAAAAGGACAATGTGTATTCAGCTACAGTGGTTAGCTACTGAATGACATTTTACCTTTTAGGCAGTTTATATCCTTCATTTCTAAATATAAGGGGACAAAATTTACTGAAATTAAAAATTTACTTGTTTTTCAAAACAAGTTAGAGAAATTTAGATATGACTCAGTATGCATTTTGCTTCTTGGGTTAAATCTGGTGTAGAATAGTTTTCAGAGAACTTTTCAGCTTACTTCACAGAACTAACAATGAGAATGTACCACCATTATAAATAAAGTGGAAAAACTTTCTGGGTTGCTGAATTTCCATAATGGTAGACTTAATTTTTAGATCCTGAAAACTATAAACACACAGGCTGCTGAACAACTGTCTTAACTGTCTCTTGAGGCAGGTGGCCGTGAGATAGAGAGTATCTCTTAATCACCATGCGCAACAGAGTTAGCTGAATCCATTTATTTAGTAGTAAATGGAAAGTCCTTTTTTCTGTTTTGACAACTAATTTTAAATTATAGTATTTTTGAGCTTTAATGCTTTAATAGAATAGTGTTCTTAAAAAGAAGATGGTCTCCATTCCAGGTATAATCTGTTTATGTTGGTTTTGTTAGAATGACATGCATGGTAAAGTAGGTTAAAATAAAATCTCAATAGTAATTAATGCAAACAAAGGTAAGTATATGACTGTTTAACATTTTTAAAATAACATATAATAATGATATGTTTTATAATCCATTGATGCCATTTTTTTCTGTGTGATTCTAGAATCAGTGCTGCTGATGTAGACCTACAGTGGAATTTTTCACAAACTCCAATTGAACATGTGTTTCCTGTTCCCAATGTGTCTCACAATGTGGCCTTGAAAGTCAGTGTTCAGTCCTTGCCCAGACAATCTAATTATCCAGTTTTGACCTGTAGTATTCACACTAATATTGGCCTTTATGAGAAAAGAGTTCAAGACCATGAACTTAAAACCCATCAGCACCGAAATTCTACTGAAGCAGAGCAATGTAGTACAAACAGTTCACAGCGTCTGTGTAGCAAACAAACTTGGACCATGGCACCCGAAAGCATAATATTACATGCAAAAAATGGCACAACTCCAGAATATACTGCAGCTGTCAAAAATGTCAAACTATATCCGGGCACTAGTGGTAAATCTGACTATGGAACATCTCAAGGCAATATTCTGGGCTTCAGTGGTATAGGAGATAAAAAGTCACATGAAACATCAGTGAGAACTTTAAAATCATTTTCAGTGATTGATTCTAGTGAATCTAGCCGCCAGAGTTCCTGGCAGTCAGTTGGTGAGACTAATCCTTTAATAGGCTCTTTAATTCAGGAGCGACAAGAAGTTATTGCAAGAATAGCTCAGCATTTGATTCATTGTGATCCAAGCACTTCACATGTTTCTGGACATCCACTTAATACACAAGAATCTAGTTCACTTAATTCAAAGCTTTTCCGGGTTTCACAAGAAAATGAAAATGTGAGAAAATGTAAAGAAACGTTCTCCATTTCTTTTGGTAATCCAGAGCTCACCTCCTCAGAAGACACCAATGAAGGGAAAATTCGAGTAAAACCGGAAACTCCTCGAAGTGACACTTGCATTAGTAATGGTCTTCATTCTGATCAGTCTGTTGGTGAGATTAATCCTTTGATAAGCTCTTTACTCCAGGAGCGGCAAGATGTCATTGCAAGGATTGCTCAGCACTTGGAACACATTGATCCAACAGCACCTCACATGCCCCGGCAATCATTCAACATGCAGGACTCCAGTTCAGTTCCTTCTAAAGTATTTAGGAGTTCCTATGAAGACAGAAATTTGTTGAAGAAAAACAAGGATGACACCTCTGTTTCCATTTCTGATACAAAATTTTCCTTGTTAGATAACATCAGTGAAGGGAAACACTTAACACCTAATAAACATTTTAGTTCTTTTAAATGCAATAGTAATGTCAAGCCTTCTTTGAAACCTCAAACAAGAAGAAATCTGCATCAAAACAATCCTAGTGAAATCCAAAGTACATTTCAAGAGACACAGAACAAAGCCACTGGTTTAATGAATCCTTCAAATATGTCTCATTGCAAAGAAGATAACTTAGATTTCACAATCAGATTGGAAAACACACTTTCTGAGTGTCAATTTAAGGAACAAGAAATTGACAATGAAATCAATAAACAGTATTCAAAATGTAACAGTATTGACAAACAGATTTGCACAAATAAGTATAAGGACAAAATAATAATAAATGAAAATTATAATCCAGAATCTTTTAACAATCACCAGTTTGATCATTCAAAAAAAAGTGACTCGAAAATAAATGTTACTGTGTTGGAAATGTCTGGATATTTGAAGAAACATGCAAATGAGTGCTCAGATAAAGACTCAAAAAAGCCTAAGTCATGCGAACAAAATACTCAACTTAATAGTATAGAAAATTATCTCAATAAAGATAGTGAAGGTTTCAAATGCAAAAAGCCAAACCAATTAAACAATGAACAGGATAAGAAAGAAGATCCAGTTGATGAAAAATCTCAAAACTGTTCTCAGAGGAAGAATATAAAAGACTGTTTGTTTACGTGTGAACGACTGAAAAATAAAGAGGTATTGGTAGGTAATATCTAACATTTCAAATATAATCCTCAAACATTTGTTATGGTTTGAACTTTGTTTACAGGAGATCTAGTTAGGCTCAAGATGCCCATTATCTATAAAACTCACTGTCTGATATAATAAACATCCTTGTAAAAAACCCACCCACTTCAGAGCAAATGCTAGGTAAATTCTTCCTGTTGCCTTTTTTTGTTTATTTTAATACTGTGAACAGTTGCTGGAGAGTAAATAAGAGTCAGAAATGAAACTTGTATCAATAGCTTAAGGTATTGTTTGATAGCAGCTCTGGCCTACAAGCAGTGTGCCCATTGTGTTATGCCTAGGAATATCTATAGTGAAATCACTGGGCTGTTGGTCAGAATACCCAAGTTTCAGTCCTGACAATTTGGTCCTTGAGTGAAGCTGAATAAATCATGTAACTTATAAAACCCTCAGTCTCCTCGATTTTAAAATAAGAACGATGAATATCTTTTGCTTATAGTTGTGGTGATAATCAAATTACAGATCTTTAAACATTTTGTAAGCTTTTAATGCACTACCTAAATCAAAGATATTTAAGTTAGTTCCATTTTATTTGTCCACCAAATCACTTTTTAACTTTAGAAAATTATTATTAGGCTTAAATTTCCTTTATTTCTCCAAGAAATATCACAAATTTATATCTCAGTTATATGGAAAACTACTTAACTGCCTCGATCCAAATCTGAGTGACCTTGATTCATCTTCTTTATCATACAAATTAGTTTTGCCGGACATTAGAGTCTTAAAAGTATGCCATGTTTGCAATTAATATTTTTCAACAGACGATCTCTTTCTAACACATGGGTTTAATCAAATGACAGTTTCCAATTTCCTAAAACTATACTTGTCTCAAAAACCTACCCTGGCCTTAAGAATACTAGCTTTTCATGATCCTTTCTGGTACCTAATAGGGAGACTTACTTTGACCATGGTATTTTTCAAGCCACTAATACTTGTTTTTTCATACACTCATTTTAAATATAATTATATAGCATTCACTGGGTGCCCAGGCACTCTTCTGAATGTTTTATACATGCTGGCTTACTAAATCCTTTCACTACGCTCTGAGGTTAGGTGCTATTACTAACTCCAGTTTACAAATGAGAACTCTAGGCCCAGAGAGGTTAAGTAACTTGCCCAAGGTCATAAAGCTAGTAAATGGTAGAGCCAGGACCCCAATTATTATTCTCTGATTTTTATTCATGTGTTTTTATGCATTTTTTATTTCTGGGTATAAACTTGCCATTTTAAATTCTTAAGAATTAGTCTATTTCTTATATCTTCAAAAACATGATACTGTGACTGTGTTAAGTATATTTTAAAATTCACATTTAAATTTTTGTATCATGCTATACCAAATTATATTTTCTGAGAATGGCTCTTGCTACTGACATAGTTTTATATTTTAGAATATTTTACTAATTTTTTCTGTGAGTTTTTTCACAGATTAAAAGAATTGAATGTTAGCTTACTAGATGATAGACTGAGTTTTTTTTTTTTTAAATAAACTTATTTATTTATTTGTTTTTATTTTTGGCTGTATTGGGTCTTCATTGCTGTGCGTGAGCTTTCCCTAGCTGTGGTGAGCGGGAGCTACTCTTGGTTGAGGTGCGAGGGCTTCTTATTGCGGTGGCTTCTCTTGTTGCGGAGCACGGGCTCTAGGCGCACGGGCTTCAGTAGTTATGGCTCGTGGGCTCTATAGCGCAGGCTCAGTAGTTGTGCTACATGGGCTTAGTTGCTCCGCAGCATGTGGGATCTTCCCGGGCCAGGGATTGAACCCCTGTCCTCTGCATTGGCAGGTGGATTCTTAACCACTGCACCACCAGGGAATCCCAGACTGAGTTTTGATAAATATGTTGATAAGGCAATTGTGTTTGGACATACTTTTTTTAGAATATTTGAGTTTATTCAGCATCTTAGAAAAAACTCTTAAACACTGTTTTTTGATTAAAGTGTATATATATATGTGTGTATAGATAGTTATATAGGTTGTTAGCTTTACCACCAAGGATGTAATACCTCAGTACATGTTAAGAATAAATCTAAAAACAAAAAAGTTTTAAATATTGCCATTAAAATCTAAATCTTTTCCTAGCAGAGAACTATACCACTTAAACACTCAAGTGTCTGGCAGAAACATAATTTTCATTCCTTGGATGGAACCTCAACCAGAGCCTTTCATCCTCGAACTGGATTGCCTCTTCTTTCCAGTCCTGTAAGTGTTTTTCTCTTAATTTATGTTTAGACTTGCAAAACATGTAAAATGTTTGCAAATCACTTTATCCAAATTTTAATTGAAAAAATTTAAATACCTTCAAAATAAATTTCTAGTGGGAAAATATTTTATTTTTTGATACATTTAATAGCTAAATGTTAATATGGAAAAAGGCAGAAAAAATGAATAAAAATTACTTTATTGTATTAGGATTATAAAATTTCTCTGAAATTCTTTTGTCCAGCATATTGATTCTCACTAATGTAAAGAAAATACTTAGTGTAAAGTGGATTTTCTCTAAATAGATTTGTATCATAGTACTGTGGCTGGTTGACACCACCAGCTGAATCATCTGGGAATCAAATTTGTGGCTGTCTTTGACTTGCGACCTGTACAGTTAATCTTCTTATTTTGAGACATATAAGTTTCCCCACTCTACATTTACTAATAAATTTATAGATCTGAGTGTGATGGTTAAGAACCTCGCTTTGGCATCACGCTGACTTCACCCTAGCTGTGTGACATTAGGTGAGAAATATTGTCTCTCTGAGCCTCAGTTTCCTCATCTGAAAAAGGGGTGATCATGTCCACCTTAGTGTTGGGAAGATGATTAATATCATTCCTGGTAAGCATTTGATAGTCGCTCAAGCTGCCATTTCAGTTAAACGAGAGGTAAGCAGTCAATATCCTAGTAAACTAAAAACATGTTTATTTTTGCTATTGACATAATTTTTGTTTTTATGTGAGTTTTTTTAAGTAAACTCAAAGCATGCAATATCTGGCATATTTTCAAAAATTAATTCTTGAATAAGAGATTTAGTTTTAAATTTGTAACTTGGACCTTAGGTGTTTATTTTAGGGAAGTTGAATTCTAAACAATTTAAAATAACCCCAAATGTTTGACCTACATATGAGGTGCTTTCAAAATGCCCAGGTGATGAGGAAAAAACTTATAGCATCATGCTGGTGTAAAAAGCACTACAGACTTCTGTTCAATATGGTGGACTGAGTTAATACAAGAAGATCCTTCCTCCTTCCCAAACACAAAAATCCTGGACAAAATATAACACAACTTTTAAATACATAATATAGTGTAAGAGCAAGAAAGATAAATCTCTGAAACTAACTTGGGGCAAATTATGACCTTCTAGGATATCTAAATCTAATATAGTGCTAGGGTTTAATGCTCCTGCTGGATCAGGAGTCAGGTCTACACTGGTCGTAGCTGGGACCTAAAACCAAACTCCATAAAGCCAGAAACAGGTGAGGACTGCCATTCTAGAAATGGGAGAAGAGAAAAGAAATCACCTATTTACTTAAGGGGTGCAATAGGAGGGATAGAGTAGATGGGAAAAGAAGCCCCCAAAAGAATTTGGACCTAAGCCTAAGTCACCCATGGTTAGGGGGTTCTGAATTTGTGCTGTCTATGAGAAAACATGAAACTATCCCACATCTATTACCCATGGCACCAAGGATTTATTTTCATGGAAGATAACTCTTACTGAGGATGATCTCAGGGGGATTAAAATTACAAAGCACCTTAAAAGAATCAGCAAGAAGAAGAAGTGAGAAAATTCATATTTAGGCATCCTGTTATCAGAGCAACTTGAAAGAGAATCAGAAATAATTCTTTTAAAAATGTTTCAAGACAAGACAGGGAGATGATCTTGGTGCTTTGTGTCCACCTAGAGGGGTGGGATAGGGAGGGTGGGAGGGAGGGAGATGCAAGAGGGAGGAGATATGGGGTTATATGTTTATGTATAGCTGATTCACTTTATTATACAGCAAAAACTAACACAGCATTGTAAAGCAATTACTCCAATAAAGATGTTAACATAAATAAATGAATGAATGAGTGAATGTATGTTCCAAGAGATAAATGAAGATAAAGACAGGGAACTGAGATAAGAGAACATGTGGGATTGGAAAAATAGAAATTAAAAATATGAAAAATATAATTGAAGTGTACACACACGTGTGCATACACATACACATGGATTAAATGGTGGACTGGAATCAGCTGAATAGAGATTTAGTCAATGGATAGACACGTATTAAGAAAGCACCTAGAATAAAGTGCAGAAGGGAAGAGAGATGGTAAAATATGAAAGAGCCCTGGAGGATAAAATGAGATGTTCAGTATAAGCCTAGTAGAAATTCCAAAAGGAAGGCTAGATGGAATGAGGAAAATGCAGTACTGGAAGAAATGAAAGTAGAAAACTTTCCTGAATTGAAGACATGAGAATTTGGATTGAATATTTCACATTAAGTTCTAACTCCAAAATATAGAATGGTGCGCTTGTACAACTCTTAAAAATATTGAGGTTGTTTAGACTTTCAGTATCATCTGTTTCTTAGTCACAAATTAGACCAATCACTCAGATACTTTATACATATTTAACATTAATTCTAAAGACAAATCCGTCTAACTTGTATGTTGTATGTGATTTTACCTTTAATTTACACTTGGGTCTTTCATTTTTAGATTATTTTTAGCTAGTTGGTGGTTTGTCTTAAATGTAATTTGGTATACAATAGTGGTTAAAAATCCACAGTAGTATTTTTCAAACCTGTTCTCTGTGAAGCCCCAGCCAGGGTTCTTGGAAATGTGCAGTCGGGTAGGGATGGTTAAAAGAACAGTAGAGTTGGCAGGACCCCAGACTCCCATCGCCATTTAATTCTTTTTCCCCCCCTTTTATTGTAAAGCTATTAATCATTTATTCCTACCCCATCAATACAGAAGTATATAAAGTAAAAAGTAAAAGTCTTATTATATTATATATTGGGATTACATGTAAGATTTGGTTTCAGAAAAAACTGGTTCTGGTTCTTAAAAAATCAAAACCGAGGGAATTCCATGGCAGTCCAGTGATTTAGACTCCGCGCTTTCACTGCTGTGGCCAGGGTTCAATCCCTGGTTGGGGAACTAAGATCCCGAAGTGCAGTTGGCCAAAAAAAGAAAAAAATCAAAACCTAGTAAAAGTGCTTTTATTAATCATCTTTTTTTCCAAACTAGTTAATAAAATGAGGACATAGGGACAATATGTAATAAAGAGCATGATTTTAATAAGCTATTAGGAGAGAAGTTTTATTATTTTTTAAGATATGCTTAGCTTTCATTTGAAAATTATTCTATCAATTCAAGAAAAAAATTATAGTCTGAAATTCTTTTGAAACCTAACAAGTGATTATTTTAACCTTAGGTTCCTCAAAGAAAGGCACAATCAGGTTGCTTTAATCTGGATTCTTCATTACTGCATCTGAAAAGCTTATCATCTAGAAGGTATTTATCTTAAAATTCATTAGTGTATATGAAATAATCTTGCACAAAACTCTAGCCTTTCACAGTAAATAATGTTGACTCTGAAAATCAAAATTTGAACAGGAATCCCATTTTTCAGTTTATCATTTTCAAGATGATTTCACACATACAGTTATTAAGGATGAGTGAGGGAGAAATTAAGATGATGAGTAACTAACTATACAGTGGTCATTATGATAAACAAACACTTACATTGGTTTTAACATTTAAGTGGGTTTGTCTGTTTCTGGTCATTCACCTCCTCCTTTGTCTTATACTCCTTTGCAAAAAAGCCTTGGCAATTTGTTCCATGTTGACAAATAATACTCTCATTATATTCCTTAGTCACATAAGTTTGCCTTTGTATTCTAATTTTTAACTTAAAATGAAGATTGATATAGAAGACTGCATTACAATATTATATATTTCCAGTAGATGCTGCTATGTGATATGTTATAAATTCCACCTTGAAACCTAGGATATTATTTATATTCTTTATCAAATATTATAACAAAGATTATAAAATCTAATCAGGAATTTAAAATGAGATATTTCATATCTTAAAATTTGGTTACATTAATTTTTTATTATGGTAGTTTAAGTAAAATTGATCAGATCCTCCTAGTTTAATTTGTACAAAAGTGAATTAGAAAATACTGTTGTTAATATGTCCATTTGCTGATTTGTTCTTTTTTTAAATAGTCCTCGACCATGTTTAAACATTGAAGATGATCCAGATATTCATGAAAAACCATTTCTGAGTTCTAGTGCTCCACCTATAACAAGTCTTAGTCTCTTAGGAAATTTTGAGGTAATGTTTTTTGAAACTATTTTAAGAGTTGAAGTTTCCTAACCTAGACCCATGGTGTCATTTATGTCATTTGTTCTTAAAAAGGAAATAAATGGATTACATTTTTCTAAAGCCTTGAAATCACCTCCTTTCCTTTCCTTTCCCTTTTTCTTTTTTCCTTATCCCTTTTTCCTTTCCTTTTCATGAGAAGTAAAGTTGGGAGAATTGTTGGCAGTGACATTTTAGAATTGGGTAGCTGGTGGAGGAGATGCAGGACTTAGGTGAAATCAGGTTGGATGGAGGTATCCGTTACTCGAGCTGGAAAATAGACTTGACCACACCTTCTTACCTGGTAAAACTGGCTCTGGGACCCAGGAAGGATGATGGTGGGCTGATAGCAGCTGATTCATGATCAAGGAGGCTGATTTTCGAAATCAAATAGTTCTTTGTACTATATTTGCAACTTCTCTGTAAATTTAAATTTATTATAAAATAAGATTATTTTTAAAAAATCAAATGGTTAAAGGTCTCTGATACATGTGCTGCTTTATGTAATGACTCTTCTACTTGGGATCAAGTATATCAAGGGTTTAGTTGTCTTCAATTAGAAAACAATCTTAAACATGAACCTGTAAATGACATTTAAAAAAAATTTTTATTGGAGTATAGTTGATTTACAATGTTGTGTTAGTTTCAGGTGTATAGCAAAGTGAATCAGTTATATATATACATATATGCACTCTTTTTTAGATTCTTTTCTCATATAGGCCATTACAGAGTATTGAGTAGAATTCCCTCTGTTACACAGTAGGTCCTAATTAGTTATCTGTTTTCTCTCTTTTATATATAGTAGTGTGTATATGTCAATCCCAGTTTCCCAATTTATCCCTGCCCGCCTTTACCCCCCAGTAACCATAAGTTTGTTTTCTACATCTGTAACTCTACTTCTGTTTTGTAGATAAGTTTATTTGTACCCTTTTTTTAGAATCCACACATAAGCGATATCACATGATATTTATCTTTCTCTGTCTGACTTCACTCAGTGTGACAATCTCCAGGTCCATCCATGTCACTGCAAATGGCATTATTTCATTCTTTTTAATGGCTGAGTAATATTCCATTGTACATATGTACCACATCTTCTTTATCCATTCCCCTGTCAATGGACATTTAGGTTGCTTCCATGTCCTGGCTATTGTAAATGGTGCTGCAATGAACATTGGGGTGCACTTATCTTTTTGAATTATGGTTTTCTCTGGGTGTATGCCTAGGAGTAGGATTGCTGGGGCATATGGTACTTCTATTTTTTGTTTTTTAAGGAACCTCCATACTGTTCTCCACAGCGGTTGTACCAATTTACATTCCCAACAGTGATTTTAGGGAATTCCGTGGCAGCCCAGTGGTTAGGACTCCATGCTTCCATTGTAGAGGGCATGGGTTGGATCCCTGGTTGGGGAACTAAGATCCTGCATGCTGAGAGTTGGGGCTAAAAATATACATATATATATATAATTGATTTTATATGTATGGGTGTGTGTGTGTGTATATATATATATGTGTGTGTGTGTATATATATATATGTATGTGTGTATGTATATATATGCATGTATAAACATATATAATCACCTATGACCTTACTCAACTTGCTTATTAATTTTATTGATTTGGAGGGGGCGGATTTTTGTATGTAGATTCCCACATCATCTACAAATAGGGACAGTTTTATTTCTTACTTTGTAATTTATATGCCTTTTATTTCCTTTTCTTGTAGTTTTGCACTCAGTAGGGCCTAACATGCATGCTAGTACAATATATTCGTTTAAAGTCACAAAAATCTGAATAAAGTCATAGACTACATTGGATCATTGGCCTTATCTATTAGCATTTTTGTGCTCTTTTTCTGAAATTTTCATACATCCTTAGAACATTTTTCTTATTTAAGAAACATTTATTGAGTACCTACTATGTGTCATGTTGTATGCTAGGAATATAAAGCTAAATAATAAACTTCCTGCCTTAGAGAAGTTTACAGTCTGCTGGAGAAGTTGGACATATAAATACTCTATAAACCGAAGTAATTAGCATTGTAATAGAAATTTTCTTAGTCTCCATATATTTGTTCTCTCTGCTAAGGGACTGGGAAAGTTTTACTAAGGAGCTGTCATTTGAGCTTAGTTACAAAAGATGAGTAGGAATTTGCCAAGTAAATTGTGTGAGAAGTGTCAAGGGATTCTAGACAAAGGGAGCTACATGTGCAAAGGCATATGGGTAAAAGTAGTAAAAGAGCATGGTGATATTGAAAAGCATCATCCAGAACTGGAGTATAAGACTGTGTGCAAGTGAGGAGAGCTGTGGTAAGAGATGTAGGGTGGGCCTTACATACCATGCTGTGAATATTTGACTTCATCCTGTGGACATCAAGAAACACAAAGTTTTAACCTGGTGGGTAACGTAAGACTTTTTTTTTTTTTTTAAACTCTGGCAGTAATACAGATGATACACTAAAGATGGAATAACTAGTTAGAGGGTATTGCATTTGTTCAGAGGAGAGGTTATGAGGGTCTGAGCTAGGTTACTGGTGTTGAGAGAGCTGAGGCTGTGAGACTTGAGAGGTCGCATCAGCAGGATATGGATTGGATTGATTGCAGGGCAGGAGGGAGATATAGAAGGCTCGTTGTAACGTAGGTCTCTTGGTCTGGTCTTTTTGACACGGGACTTGAGAATTGCTGATGCCACTTTCAAATTTAGACTCATGAGGGCTTGGAGTGTTTCTTTTCAAAGAATTCCTGAATCAAAGAAATGTTACTCACATTTCTTGATGTATGCATATATGTGTTGATATATGTATAGGAAAGAGAGCTTGTGAAAGGTTTAACATGTTTCTCATACCCGGAAAGATAAACACTAAATTGTTAAAAGTGGTTTCCTCAGCAAATGAACTTGGGAGAGATGGATAAGGAGCTTCTCTATTGTTTGTATTTATGTACTTTTAAATTTTTTCCCAATGTGTATTTACTGTTTCTTAAATTAAACTAAACAATAAAACATATGTCACATCCAACAACAATTTTTAAGAGGCAGTTGTTTTTCAGTTAAAGTTATGAGTACTTGGCTTTCTCTTTTGATGGAACTTCTGTATATGACCTGTTAACAAGTTTTCAAGTGCTTCTCTGTGGCTAACAGTAGAAATATACTCTGAGGAATAAGAAAATTTCTGATATTATACCTGCTCTGGTAGAGCGTATTTTCTTTACAGAGATAAGAATAACTCATTAAACGATTATATCAAAATAATGGTGAAGTTCAAAGATAGTTCAGTGTGGGTTGGAATAGTAAGGAGGCCAAACTTTGTAAGATGGTAGAAGATTGATTTGGGAGGGTGTTGATTTCAGGTCAGATGAACATTTGAAATGAGGGCATGGCAATGGCAATGACCACTTTTCTAGTGCCAGAAAGCATACTAACATATTTCTTTAAATAGAAAGAAGGAATGAATGTGTTAACTTTTAAATTTTATTTCTTAAAAATTCTTTTACTTTGCCTTCCAGGAGTCTGTCTTGAACTATCGTTTAGATCCTCTCGGCATTGTTGATGGCTTTACTGCCGAGGTAGGGGCAAGTGGTGTTTTCTGCCCCACTCATTTGACTCTTCCAGTTGAAGTGTCATTCTACAGTGTTTCTGATGATAATGCTCCCTCTCCTTATATGGCAAGTATTTTTAATTGTCTTCTTCTGCTAAAATCAACCATCTTAATGACAAATACCTTTAAGCTTAAAAAGGTACTACTTTGGTGCTACTTTGGTGCAATGCTTGAAAATATAAAGCATTTCCTAAGAGGGGATTGAAGGCTGCATAGAGATGAATATGCCAAAATAACACCTCACAACTTCTTTCTGAGCAAGCTCTAATAACAGATACCCTCTATTACATTTGAGGATTGTGCTGAAAATTTACTTGTTTCTATGTAATATGAAAAAATGATAAAATTTTGATTAGTGACACTGTGATTCCATATCTTGCTGAGTTCACGCAGATTCTCAAGTGCTTACTGGGCACTCTAGTCCTAACAGTGTTGCCTTCACTATGATCCTCATCTCAGTAGAGTTTAGGTAAAGATTTGGTGATGTACGGCTTTTGTGATGCCCTTTCACCCCCTTTCTCCTGTTTGGTTTATCTTTGGACCATTCTTTTTCCAATCCTAGGGTTCTTTAGAATACTAGCTATTTCTGACTCCATGCCAATGTTTTAGTGGAGAGTAAAATAGCTAAGAGGAATAAGAGCACTGTCTTGAGCCTTAGGATCCTATAATTTTATCTTTCCCATCTTTTATTCCAGTGGATTTGAGGATGAAATAAGCCCTCAACTGCAAAAATGATACCAAGTCCTGGTGTGTGATTACTATCAGCCCTTTTCCAAAAGACAAGTTAGTGGCTAGCAGTGCAAGTCTGTAAGAAGTTTACATTGATGGTATAAAATATGGAGTCAGATGGGGCTTCCCTGGTGGCGCAGTGGTTGAGAGCCCGCCTGCCGATGCAGGGGACATGGGTTCGTGCCCCGGTCCGGGAGCATCCCACATGCCGCGGAGCGGCTGGGCCCGCGGGCTATGGCCGCTGAGCCTGCGCGTCCGGAGCCTGTGCCCCGCAACGGACAGATCTGGGTTTTTATGTTAGGTCTTGCTTTGAGAAATACAAATTGCGGTAGGCATAGAAATATACAGCTCTGGTCTTGCTACTTGAATTTCCTAACTTATCCCCTGACCCATTTGCTTCCTTTCTAATATCCCTCTCCCCCACCTTCTAGGTTCCTCAAGGACATTAGCAACAATGTCTTTTGTTATTAATAAAAACTATGAAAAGCAAATTCTGCGTAATTGAGAAACAACAGAGGAAGGGAAGTTATAGTTTTTTAGGGACCTAAATGCAGTCTACTCATTACTGATGTAGTTTGTTCACGGAAGGTTGTTAAGCCTTATTCCATTCTAAGGGTGAAAATTTTAATCAAGAGTCTGATTGGTGTTTCATACTTTGATCTAAAAAGCACAGTGGTGTCATTTATTCAAAGTTTTCTTTTTTCAATAATAATAACACTTGTGGGTCATAATTGTAAAGATGCATAACAGTGGTTGTTATAAAAAACAGAGACCCAGTTCTTCACAAGCCTACCCAGTTATCACATATACCACTTGTTACTCATTTACCATAGAAAGATGTATCCACTTTCCAGTATAATTTTGAAAAAATAACTGTTAATTTTAGATAATTAATAAAATGGAAAATATCATTGAGATAAGCTCAATACCAGAAAAAATGTGTATCTTACTGGAATGCTTACAATATTAGAATATTAGATATATAGGGCTTCCCTGGTGGCGCAGTGGTTGAGAGTCCGCCTGCCGATGCAGGGGGCACGGGTTCATGCCCCGGTCCGGGAAGATCCCACATGCCACGGAGCGGCTGGGCCCGTGAGCCATGGCCGCTGAGCCTGTGCGTCCGGAGCCTGTGCTCCGCAATGGGAGAGGCCACAACAGTGAGAGGCCCGTGTACCACAGAAAAAAAAAAAAAAAGAATATAGCTATAAAGATGGCCATTCTGCTTTACTGGGACATCAAGAAGTCTCATTAGTTTCAGGTATTCTATTGGCACATGGTAATAAAGAATGGAAAGATAAGGCCTGAGGTCATTAGTGTACAGAGTCCCTGATGACCATTAGGATGAGTTAGAAACAAGTTAAAGAGTGAATTGGCTGAAAGTCAGCTCAAAAAACTATCTTTGAGTGAAATTCATGAGCAAGAGGTAATTTGAACTATGCTTTAAAAAAGCAAAATAACATTAATTCTTGACCTTGGTTGACATCTAAAAAAATAAGGATTAAGAGATAAAGGATTTAGGGGGAAAGTGGGGGTCAGGGGGTGGGATGAACTAGGAGATTGGGATTGACATATATACACTAATATATACAAAATAGATAACTAATAAGAACCTGCTGTATAAAAAATAAATTAATTAAATTTAAAAAAAAGAGAGATAAAGGATTTTATCACTCTTATCTCCAGAAAGCACACACAAATGATCACAGATTTTGAATAAATATTGAAAAGAGTCTAAATTAGGTTAAGTTAGTCTATCCTTTAAGAATCTTTTTCTTACTTTTCTCTGATAATATTCTTTAATAAATTTTCCAATATGTAATTTTTTTTACTCATTAGGAATGGGTTCCCTTTACAAATGACCCAGTCCAAATCTTAGACCACGGATCTTTCCTCCTGTAAATTAATCAAATTAATCTTATTCGCTAGGGAGGGTTATTTGTATTTTGGTAGTTTAGTCTGTTTTCAAAGGTCTGATCATGTTTTGATAAGATAGTACATATCACAGACCAGTGGAGCTGAGACACCAAACCCCTATTTGTTACTCTAATAATAACTTTGGGACCTCTCATGACAAATTATACAAATGACTTGCAAGGGTGAAATTTTAGCACAGAGAATTCTGTCTTTGTGGAGTAGAGATAGTACAGGGCTTTTCATTAAATAATTCCTTTTAGACTAGCTCAAAGCCATATAAATGTCTCTCTCCAATCCTACGTCAGTAGTAAAAATGTTCTCCAAGTGTTACGTAATATGGCAACATTTCACTGTTTAGAAACTATTGCACGGTGGAACCAGGCAGAAAGGTCTAAAGCAGTTTTGCCTGTGGCAAATTCATGGTATGACTTGCTTTATGATCATATTAACAGCACTATATATTTTATATATTTTATTCTATTTATAATTAACGAAATTAAGATATACCTCCTTCAGTTTTACTTAGCTTTGCATATTCTCTATTCCCCAGTCACTTGAGAATTTTTTGTGTAAGATTTTGACCAAATTTAGTTCATCTTAATCTACCTATTCCATCCTAAAATGCCAGAAGAAAATGTATTTTTCTTCTTTATGTTAAATACAGTAACTTTCTAGGTGGAAATATTAATATGCCAACCAATTAAAATAATGAAATTTAAAAAATAATAATAAATTTAATAATAATACAAATAAAATTCCAAATACTTTCCCAATCTCTTCAAAATTCCTAACTTGCCATTGCCAATACTAGTCTTATATTGCTTAGAAATAATTGTTGTAAAGTGTTGCCTTAAACTTTGAGGAGTTTTATCCATATTCTTTCTTTATAAATTGATTTGGTTACTGTTATTATGTTCTAAAATCTATTAGAGTTGTATTGTATTAAAGGAAGTAAGTGTAGGCTTGGTAGTAGATTTTCCCTCACCAGTTTTCTTATATATATTTAGCGGAGGATGGCAAGGAAAAACAGTAATATATTGCCTGGAGCAATGTGATTAGAAAGGTAGCTATTATTTAGATATATTCTGCTTTTTCTTTCTGGAACTAGGAAGAAGAGGAGCATTATATACCATAGCATTTTTTCATGTAGAGAAGATTGTAAGAGAAAAATTATTAAAGCTTCATTACTGTTTTGGTTAGGGATGCAGTTTGTTGATATGCTGTTTTCATGCTTTAAATGACCATGTAATCATATTTGTTAAGAACCACATATGTCTTTTCAGTGCCCATTTCCATGAACATTTTCCATTATTAACGTATTAATTTAATATTCTGATTGTCAATTGCTGTTCACTTGGAGATTAGGTATTCACATATTAGAGTCTGGCCTTCCCTTTTACCTTTGTCCACTGCTTTCTACCCCCTACCGCCTCCCCTGGCCAACCCAACAGATGTTGCCTGATGGGACAGTCCTGTTTTATATTTACTTTTACATAAGGTTGACACGTTTTGGCAGGTACAGTGTAAAATGATGGGACATGAGTTGTAGAGCATGTAATTATTCTACTTAACTACTCAAAAGAAAACTATTCACCCAGTTAAATGAATCAGCATTTGTTTCTTAAAGCTACCTAAGAATTAAGTATCACAGTCACCACCTGTAGTAATTTGGTCATCCTGGTTATCTAGAAACTTTCACACATTCAATCTTAGCTTCCCATGTTTTAATTTATACTGTTTGTCATTGTTTCGACTTCTGCAGTGATTACAGCATCTTTCTCAGAAAACTATTTTATATAATATGGCAGTGCCTCTCAAACTTTAATATACATCTGATATCATCTGGGGAATCTTGTTAAAATGCAGATTTGATTTGGTAGCTCTGGGGAGAAGCCACAAATTATGCATTTCTAACAAGTTCACAGGTGATGCTGATGATGCTGGTCTGTCTCTAGTCAGAAGTCCATATACGTATATAACAACGCAACTTTCTGACTGAAGAATTGACTTCATTTTTGGGAAAGACTTAGGATCAGTCCTCATTCCTGAGTTTCTGTATGTCCAAAGACCAATAAATTGTTTTGCTTCATTTCCCTGCTCCCACATGGTACAAGAGAATAATCCTGTCATCTCCCTTGATTTCCTTTTTAGTTAAAGAACTTCTCACTTCTATATCTTAATATTAATTTCAAGCAGTATGGTCATTGATGTTATGTATTGTTTATTGAAGCATCTCTAGGAAGAACAGTAAATTGTTTCCTAGTGAGGTGGGATCCTCACTATTTCATATTCATAGAATGTATCTCTATTAATTCAATGTGAATGTTTTTCCATACAAATAAAATTCTGAAATGTTAGTAATTACATGATTTATTATTCTTATTTTAGTCTTTTATGTATATATATGCATCAGTTTGTACTCAGTTTGTCTTCTTTTATTTCAAGGGTGTGATTACTTTAGAGTCCCTTGGTAAAAGGGGTTATCGAGTACCTCCTTCAGGAACAATACAAGTGGTATGTGTTTTATAGCCTACAATTGCAATAATCATTCTCTCACATACATATAGAACTTAGCCCTTTCTCCTGCTACTGCTGCTGCAACAACTTTGGTAAGTAACAGTGGGGCTGCAGCTTTGTTTGGAGTTTCCCTGCTCTGCCTCAGGAATGACCATTTGGGGACCTCCATAAAAGGAAAGCATTAATAAGCTAATCAAGGTGAATGCTTTAGAAAAATAGGTATGACAGTTAACATAATTTAAATAGAGCTATTTTCAGTATAATTAGAATTTAGGTTACCAGTACCTTCTACTTAATATAATAAGCCGGATTGAGATTGACCTATGTAAAAGGAGACCCCAAATATTAGTATTGCTTTGTCAGGGAAACATGGGAAGCAAAATTATATTATCCCTACTGTAATAATTTCTAAAATTGATTTAATGAGACGGTTACACAAAGCAGAAATGCAGTCCGACAGATGTCAGGGCAAAGAATGCCTCTTTCCTTTTGGTCTAGGTGTTGATCTAGTTTTGGCTTAGGAGAACCCCACTAGCCCAGAGCAGAAATCCTTCATCATCCTTGATCTAGGATTCTCAGAAGAGTAATTTTATATCAAGACCAGTTTGTGATTGAGTTCATCTCCAAGTCAGACCCAGGATAATCCTGTAAGCGTGCAAGTCTATTACAGTGTTGGCTCTTGCAACTCTTGGAAGGAGTCTAGCTGAGATTTGTCAACTGTACCTCAATAAAGCTGAAATTAAAAAAAAAAAAAGAGTCTAGCTGAGTTCCTCACACTAAGGATCTGGTCTAATTCAGCAAGCCTTTTGATGACCTTTGGCTTCAGTGTGATCAGTGCTTCAAAGGACCACTTTTACTCATCTTCATTGTTCCAGTATAGTGAAGAGTCTGTACATTTTTTTATTTCGTATCGCACAGGAATGAAACATAGTACTAGGCAATATATATGCATGTATGTACATACGTATAAATTTTACCAAGGAAAAATCACTGCATTTTAAAGTAAGATTTTTATGTTGAATGGATTTCTTGAACTAAAAGAGTGATCATCTTCTGATCTCTTGCCTCTGGCTCTGTAGCGCTTGTGAAAGTGTGGGTCACTGGAAAGCTAGCTATCAGGTGTCATAATAATGAGGCATAAACCCAGAGGCAGCACATTTACCCCTTGTTTGAAGACTACCAACTCTACTGGCTATTTTAAATCTGAAATTTGGGTATGTCTTTCATTCCTTGTATAAATTTAATCATGTATAAACATGGCTTGAATTCCTGGCTTGCTAGCTGTTGTGGTTGTTAAATGTATTATTAGCCTTAATCTTAAGACTCACTAGATTTCAAAAATTGGATCATAATATTGATATATTTCTCATTTTGATTCAGTGAGTGATGTCCAGTGCCACGGATGAGCTTCTGAAAGCATGGGCACCAAGTTACCTATTGATGTGTTGGTAATTTGGTTAAAGTCAAATCAGCAGCTTGGAATTTTGTTTAAAAATTAGTACTTTAAAAAATAATATTCCTTCAGTTATTAATGGCCAAGTAGCAACTGAATTTAATTTCAGTCTATTATGATATTGATGATGATTTAAAAAAAAGTCTAGTGTCACTGCAGTGTTTGAAATGAATCCAACTGTGAGAACATGAAGTATTACTTAGCCTACTTTGTAACTAATAATAATGAACTTTATTTTCTAAACTTGGAAAAATTTCCAAACAAGAAAAATTCTCTTTTTTGAGAATATATTTTAAATTTTATAATAACCATATGTACCTGAAACATCATATCAAAGTCTAGTTTTACCAAGATTTTATTTTTTTATTTAAAAAAATTCTATTTATTCACTATTAAGATGTGAGGAAAACTAAAATTCTATTTTGAGCATTTTTCAGTTGACTCATTTTAATAAAGCTAGTGTTTGAAGTAGTTGAACTGGAATGTTTTAATTCAGTGAAGATGTATTTTGCTTAATCTAATGGAACCATTTCTTAAAATATGAACAAGAGTAAATGTTATGTATTATCTATTATTAATATGAGATTTGTGACTAAAGATTTTGATTTGTTACAGGAGCTTTTATTTCTTTTATTTCTGTAAAAAAAAATCTAATTGAACCATTAAAAAATATTGAATATCATTTCATAAACTTCTGAAATTTTATTAACTTTATTCCCCCAAACTGAATTATATCCACTGGGATTAATTTATTATTGAAAAGCCTATTTTATTATTGGCACAATCATTTTGAATCAAATGAACAAATTACTGTTTTTAAAGAATAATTTCTATATTGTTTCTTCAGACCTTATTTAATCCTAATAAGACTGTGGTGAAGATGTTTGTTGTGATATATGACTTACGAGATATGCCAGCCAATCATCAGACATTCCTACGACAAAGAACTTTTTCTGTACCTGTTAAACAAGAAATGAAGAGAAGTGTTAATAAAGAGAACATCCGACATACAGAAGAACGGTTATTACGCTACCTCATACATCTGAGGTAATGTTTCAAATGAATATGCAAATACGTTACTTTAGAAGAAAACTCTAAAATTTTTAGTTTATTTTTAAAAACTGTCATTCTAACTAGACGAGTGCCCCTTGGAATTTGCTTAACTTCGACACTCTTTATGATATGCCAGGATGCAGAAAACACATGGCATATCTTCCTTCAGTCATTACTACTTGTTGAATTAGGGGAGTTTTCATTTATAGCTGTGTAATGGAAACTATGTTATAGCAAAACAATGCTAATATATCTGGGGGAAGTGAAGCACAGTTGTCTAAACCAGTGCTGTCCAATAGAATTGTAATATGAGCCATATATATAGTTCTATATTTTCTAGTAGCCACATTAAAAAAAGTAATAAGAAGCAGAGGTTTAATATATTTTATTTAACCTAACATACAAATGTTATAATTGGAATATGTAATCTATATAAAAATTATTAATGAGATATTTACATTCCTTTGCTGTACTCAGTTTGAACTAGCCACATTTCAGGTGCTCAGTAGCCACATGTGGCTTGTGGCTGCTGAGTTGGACAGGGAAATTCTTAACTTTCATATTCATTCATTCATTCAACAAACATTGATGTGTCCGGCATGCTTCTAGACTCTTGGAAACAGCAGGGACAAAATCTCTGTTCTTATACAGCTTATATTCTGGTGATTCCATTAGAAATATATTTTCCTCAAACTTTTACTACCAGCTAATAGCTCTAGGTTGTGAGAAACCATTTGTTTGCTCTTGAGGTCCATGCTTCCAGCATCGTAGGGTAAGGTTTTTAGCCCTGAAATCCTAGTGTAGTTCTTAAGATCAATGAGCAAGTGTATTGCTTAGAAGAGAACTCAGTAGCCCTTTGCCTGTAACTCTATTCCTAATAATTTTCTGATGTTGTTCATAAGAAGTCCTCAATCACATCAGTGACAGTAACTCATCTTAGCTTAACTGCTTACTCCAAGGAGCCCTATTCATCAGGAGGAGGTAACTTCAATCTGTTACAACAGCCTTAGCCATATGTAACCAACATTCGCCAAAAAGTCAACTAGCCCAGCTTTTGTCATCTCCACATAATGATTAGATACCTTAAATGCTGTAAAGAAACTGCTTTAGAAGGCATGGCATAATTCCCAAAGCTCACCATGTTCTTCTTCAGGTTGAGAAGGTGAAAAACTGCAGAAAGAATCAAAGAGTGAGCCAGTCTGAGGTCTGCTTTAATATATACAACTGACCACCAGATTTTTCAGCTAATTTGGGAATACAATCCACAAACCCAGATACTTCTGCTATGCAAAGGGGAAACTAGAGAAATTAACACTAAAGGGTATGTTTGACTATCTGCCAGTTAAGTTTATGTGATTAAAGCCTCCAACCCCCTGTATTATGCTATAAGCTGTTAGCAGAGGATAGAAACAGTTCCATATACAGCTTTGATAACCATTTTCATTTCACTGCTAACTTTCCTCTTGGTTTCTAATGATGATTAGGCTTTATTTAGCTAGCCACTACTGGTGGTAGCAGTCCTTTCTCATCCTGTGATTGTCTCAAAACTTGAGAGTTTTCTGTGGTGACTTTCCAAGTGTGGAATCCATTTTAATGTACTCAAAATTGTAGGAGGGCAAGTTGTGTGAAATGGGTCATTCTTTGTAGCTAGAAGATGCCCAAATGTAGTGTAATTGGCTGATGTGAACTGAAAGTGCATACTACAGGTAAGGAAAGGTGCATGTGCTGTGGTGTCAGGGATATAGAGTCAGATTGCATGTGAAACCCAGATTTACAAAAAGAAGCACCTCTGTCATTGTAAGAGGGGAAAGGGAGTATGGAATGTTTAGGGATAGTGAGGGAGAGGCACTGAAATAGCAGCAAGTGCTTTGGCAATATAAGACTTTAAGTATCTTGTTAAAGAGGCACTGTTAATGTTGTAGCAAGACTAATCCTTCCTGCTTTCAAATTTTAATTACTCAGGTTTGTTTGTTTTAAACACTAATTCCCTGAAATGAAGCATCATTTTGTTGTTTCTTTGTTTAGGTTCCAGAGTTCTAAATCTGGAAAGATCTACCTCCATAGAGATGTACGGCTCCTGTTCTCTAGAAAGTCGATGGAAGTTGATAGCGGTGCTGCATATGAACTCAAATCTTACACTGAATCGCCAACAAACCCTCAGTTTTCACCAAGATGTTGATAAAGAGTGACAATTTAAAGTATTTGCTCAGTACCCAAGTTTGAAAGTAAAAAATAGCGTAGAAGGGAGTGTACCAAATTAACAAGCAGGAGAGTGGGTCCTCTCCTGTTATCCTGGACCAGTTTTTATGAAAGGATTCCTGGGATGAGATCCACATATTCCAAGGAGACTGGAAACACTCATGTCCTAACCCTTTTTGTACTGTCGAAACCACTTCACTGGACTTATTGCAAGAGCAAACCACCCCCCACCCCCGCCACAGTTAGATTAGTGTTTACACGTTTCGTTTCTCAGTTATTTAATATTTAATGTTTTCCTTACTACTCAAGTGATGTTTGTCTTTAGTGTTCTAATGTAGCACAAATCCTATGTAAAATCATACTATGTATTTTTGACATTAATGTTGAAATCTGAAATATATGCACAAGTCTTTTAATTTTGTGTGATGTGTTTTAAGTACTATTCATTTAAGTTATTGAAAATGAGAATGAAATGTTGAGCTTCAAGATTAACGCACTATGCAAGCATGTGTACTTTTTATATCTCCCAGGTTTAGTTTTTACAACACCCCATCCCGGTTGCTGTCTCACACAGTAGTCCTTTAACATGCTGTATCGGCAGTGCAACGCGGAGTAAGCTGCTTCACATTCCCTTAGCAAGTTCAGATCATCATGCCCATTCATATTCCTTCTAGAATCCCTTATCCCCAAAACAGTTCTATTTTTTCCTTAATCACTACTACAAAGGCTTTACGTTAAATTGCTGTCCCATTCTAGATAACTTTTGCTAATTGTTAAAAGAATATGTACTTTGAAAACAAATTAGTATTTATACTGTAAATATATGCAAGAAACAAAGAAATGTGTATTTGGCTTTTATTTTTAGATGAGACATTTATATGATTGAGTGAATTTCTGGTACCGATCAGTTTCTATTCTAGCTTTACAGCTGATAAGAGGGGAGAGATATCTTGAGCCTTGTACCAATTTATCACTTTCTCATTCACAGTCACATGGAAGGCATTTGGCAACTGGGAAAACACTGAGTAAAGGAACATGATTGAGCGCATCAAAAGTCTTCCCATCCATCCCCCTCCGAAAGAGGAGTGGTTTTAGATCTTTGTACAGGGACAGTGGGCAACAGCAGATCAGTTAACAAGGCACAAATACTGGGAATGCTCACACAAAGCCGTGAACGCAGGTTAGAAAATACATACCGTTCAAGTAGGCCAGGCCCAGGAAACCTGGGAGTCTAGAACCAAGTGAGCAGTCTGGAATTTGGGAGATGGGAAGGTCTTTACTTTGGCACTCAGCTAATGGATAGACTATACAAGGCATATAAGAGTGTGTACCTGCAGGCTGTGGGGTGGTCAGCAAGAAGCCTCTTACAAAGTCCTTTTGAAACACCAGCTTAAAGAGAAAAGTCTATTTACACTCCACGAAAAAAATGTTTTTGGTGACACAAATTTATAAAGGTTTGTTTTTAATCTTTAGGTGTGTGGTATCAACATGGAATTAGGACCCATAAGGTTTGGATTATAGCCCTAGCTCTAATGGCATCTGATGGAACTGACCTTTCTGGCTCTGTGTGATTGAGAAAATGGGGTGATAGTATCATTAATGTGTCTTCTCTTCTTAAAGTGTCATCTAATTATTGGAATATGTATTTCAATACATGTATCTAGACTTTAAAAAAAATTTTTATTGGCGTACGGTTGATTTACAATGTTAGTTTGAGGTGTACAGCAAAGTGATTCAGTTATACATACACATATATCCACTCTTTTTAGATTCTTTTCCTATACAGGCCATTACGGAGTATAGCAGAGTTCCCTGTGCTATACAGTAAGTCCTTATTAGTTATTTTATATATAGTAGTGCGTATATGTCAATCCCAATAGACTTTTTATATACATTTGACAAAAGTCAATATTGATAATTTTATATAAAACTCGGAAAATACCAAGTACTTAAAACATCAAAATGCCTTTATTTAATTTAAAAAAATGTTATTGCTGCTTTAACCTCTCTAGTACTCCAAAAATTAATGATGTATGTGTATGCAGGTGTCTTTTTATGTGGATACGACACTGCAATCTTTCTAGAATTATTTCTAGTACCTGTTTTTCCACCTTTCTGGGCATTTTAGAGAAAATTTCCAGAAAATGACTGAAGCAGCTGGATGCATCTTGTGCTTTTCCTGGCAAGTTTGTGCAAGGGAAACAAGTGCTGACATTTTGTCCATCTACTTCTTAAGGCCTTTTTTGTCTGTGTTCTTTTTCCCAGTGAGGTATGGTGACCCAGCATCTGTCTGCTCTCACTTGCCCTGGCACTATCTCTATCATAATGGTTCTTTTTCTACCCTTCTTTTGTCATAGGCCGAGACTTTACCACACTTCCTGTGTGGCTCCTCTTTGTACTCACAGATTATGGCACTACACTGAGAGTTGGCTTGCAGGTAAAGACAACCAACACCGCTACCTGTGACAGATAATAGAGATCTCCTCACTTACTGCAGGCTCACTTGGCAGTTTTGCAGACTAACAAAATGAGTGATAACTTCTTTTTAAAAGAAACTCCAGGACACAAGTAACCTCCGGAAAGTCCTTGGAGATTTTCTTATCAGAAGAGAATGAAAAATATTAATAAGAAGTGATGACAATGGGGACTGGCTGCAAGGCACCCAACAGAAGGTTCCCTCTCCTGTCATTTTACCCCACCAGTTCTCTCTCATTCCCAGAGGGTTAGAGAAAGGAAGCAATTTCTCCTTCAAAAACTTCATCCTTGGGATCCCCACTCTCCCTAGTCAGTTTGTGAGTGAAGCAATGATTTGTTTTTAAATTTAATTTTTTAATTTATGCAATACATGTTTACTATAAAATTTTTTTACAGTACATAGTTATGTAAAGTAAATGTGAAAGTCCCTCCTTCGATCCACCTTTCTAGCTATCACTTTACAGATGTGGTGGCTCTTAAAATTTTAGTATATGACACTCCACATGATCTACTAGACCTGGGAACACAGTATCAGTCTAGATGGGAAGTAGGCTTTTCATCATGGTAGGAATTCACTCTCAATCCCTAAGACTGTCTCTGTGTGACATTGGAATCAGCTCATTGTAGTCCACCATGGATTATCTGTGAGAGATATATGTCTTAAACTTGAACACTGTGGGAAGAGGCGGGGAACATATGAATGACTACTGTGTGCCAGGCATTGTAAACAATTTATATGTTATTTAATACTTAAAGCCATGATTCAGAGAGAGTATGGATATAGTCTACAATGAAAGAAAAAGGACACTTGAAGTACTTGCCCAAGGTCCCATGGTCAGTAAGTTGAAGAGCCAGGATTCAAATCTAGGTTAAATCTTCTCTTTTCCACTCTACTACACTGGCATTTCACCCCTTTTTTCTTTTTTCTTTTTTCTACTACTAATTGTGGCCTGGCATCAAAATATACTTTTCATCAATATTCTTGGCAAAAAAGTTAATTTGCTGTGTAATGAGATTATATAATAAGGCATTGCCTATTAATCATTAGGGGGGAAAATATTTTGATTAAAAAACAAAAGACTTTAGGAAGGAATGTCCTAAAGCAACTCAGAGGCCCTTCAACTTAGTATACTGTCAGGAGGCATGCAAATACAGTTGTGAGAAGTTTTAGAAACATATTGTGACAAATATTTTATGAGATTTAAATGTTTAAAGTTTTAAACATCTCTTCCAGACCCCACCATTCATCATTCTTTTTAATTCATTCAAAAATTTCCTATTCCAGCCTTTCTAGTTCGTATAACATTCTCTTGTCTCACTAAGTCCCTAGAGAAGTGGCATCCTCCACTCTCTAAGTTCCACTTCCAACACTCAAGTTGTTAAAACTTTTATTTTGTTTTTTTACAGTTCTCTGACCTACTTATTCAGGTAATGTTCCCTGAGTTTTCTCACAGACATCACCATTTATACTCAGGGTTTTTTGGCACACTGTTATCTAACTTGGTTTCTCTGCATTGGTCTTCCAGTCTCTCCCTTTCATTAAAAATGTATTCTGTTTTTAGAAAGACAAATATCATATGATATCACTTATATGTGGAACCTAAAAAAAAATGATACAAATGAACTTATTTACAAAACAAACAGACTCACAGAATTAGAAAACAAACTTGTTACCAAAGGGGAAAGGGAATAGGGATAAATTAGGAGTTTGGGATTAATAGATACAAGCTACTATATATAAAGCAGATAAACAACAAGGACCTACTGTATACCACAGGGAACTATATTCAATATCTTATAATAACCTATAATGGAAAAGAATCTGAAAAAGAACATATTTATATATATATATATATGAATGAACATATATATAAATATATATATATGCATCACTTTGCTGTACACCTGAAACTAACACAACATTGTAAATCAACTATACTTCAATTAAAAAAAAGATACTCAGTTCTTGATATTTGCTACAATATCAGCAATGATGCAGGTAGACTTCCTCGCTCAGCTGTTTGAGGAATGGATGGGGTGTGACTTCTCATCTCCTTTACTCACTCCTACAAACCCTTGAGCTAGGGCACCTAAACCTCAAAAAGACCCCTGATCTTTTTAAAACTTTTATATACCTACCTGGTTCCAAGCCTGAAAAATCTTTTGTGCGTGTATGCACCAGAATCACCAGGGGGAGCTTTGGCTAAACATCAGTTCTTTGACTTTGCCCCAGACTTAATGCGAATCTCTGTCACTAGGGTTTCTCAGTGATTCTAATCCTTGTAGCTAATTTAATTTAATTAAATAAAATTGAAAATTCACTTAGTTGTGCCAGTCACATTTCAGATGCTCATTATTCATATATGGCTACTGGCTACTGTATTGGCTAGCACAGATACAGAATATTTCCATCATCACAGAAAGTTCTCTTGGACAGCACTGATCTAGAATATATAAATGGCAGTTGAAGCTATGAGGATGGAAATGATTTCTCAGAAAGTATAAAACTGGAAGAGAAGGGGATCCAAGGACAAAATTGTTAAAATCCTCCCATTAAGAGGCAGGTAAAGACTCAGCGAAGCAATGACCAGAGAAGTAAGAGAGAATAAGGGAGTGGTATCCTAAACATCAAGGGAAGAAAGTTTTGAGAAACAGGGAATTGGTGATCGCTGTGTAATTTTAAACATTAAGGTACATGGTTGATGATGCAAAAAGGAACATTACTTGGGGAAGGATGGCTTCTCAGACAGTCCCCACAGTGGGACATTGGCCTTTGTGGATTCTCCATTGACCAAAATCTGCCTCCCAGAAATCCAAACTTGCCCTCATGTGAGTGTCAGTATCTTTCAGGAACAGATTCTCTTTATCTAAGGTTACATATACTGATTTTCTATATGTGTGCATCTATCAGATTTTAGCTCACAAATACATTGATGTAGGATATATACCAGAATGTCAACTCAATAAAAATAAAACTGTTAGATGCTTAAATTAGCCTGACTAGTGCATTCTGCCTTCTCCCTGTAGGTCTGCATAAAAGAAAGGCAAATTTTCAGTAGGTTACTTTGTGAGTATGAAATAAGAACAAATATTTAGTTGATCTTATGAAGTTTCTCAGCTGGCCCAGCTTAAGTCACTCCCAAGGCATATACTTGTCAAAGAAAGCTCAGTCTCTTGAACCCTTATATTTTAAATGCTCCCTTGCCTGACAAACCCCTTCTTTTCTTTCTCCAAAAGGAGTGCACTTTTTGTTTTTCAAATTGCAATCCCAGTGCAATTTTTCCTGCCTGAGAGTCTACGTAGGACAACCTGGTTGAGTTTTTATGGTTTCCAAATTCCCACAGAACTGCATTCATCATCTGTTGCTTTTTACTAGTTTAACTTTTAGAGGGCAATCTTATTTCCAAGTTTCTGAGAGATGCTTCATTGGAACCACCACATATTGCCTGTATCTATTCAGATGTCAAGTAGAATAAGGATTCAATGTAAAGCCAACGGATTTGGCAATTAAGAAAGTCATTGAGGGACCTCCCCGGTGGCACAGTGGTTAAAAATACACCTGCCAATGTGGGGGCCATGGGTTCGAGCCCTGGTCCAGGAAGATCCCACATGCCACGGAGCAACTAAGCCCGTGTGCCACAACTACGGAGCCTGCACTCTAGAGCCCGTGTGCCACAACTGCTGAAGCCCACATGCCTGGAGCCTGTGCTCCCCAACAAGAGAAGCCACTGCAATGAGAAGCCTGTGCACTGCAGCAAAGAGTAGCCCCCGCTCACTGCAACTAGAGAAAGCCTGTGTGCAGCAATGAAGACCCAACGCAGCCAAAACTAAAATAAATAAATTTATTTTAAAAAATCATTGGAGGAGTTTGGTGCCAGCAGTTTGAGTAAATTTGTGGGAGTGGACCCCTGGGAGTTGACAAATGAGTAGAAGCTGAATTCCTT
The DNA here is from genome assembly GCF_003031525.2 of Neophocaena asiaeorientalis asiaeorientalis. Lineage (NCBI taxonomy): Eukaryota > Metazoa > Chordata > Mammalia > Artiodactyla > Phocoenidae > Neophocaena > Neophocaena asiaeorientalis. The sequence continues at coordinate 1,992,260 of NW_020174056.1, forward strand.
CATCAGATATTTATTAACTATCTAGGAATTTCTGGGCTCTGGGAACAAAACATAAGCAAATATGGACGAGGTCCCTGCCCTGATGTGGCTTATCTAAAGAGGAAAGGTGACATAAATAAAGGAATCACAACAAATACTGTCTAATGATAAAGCGTGCATTGTCGAACTATGCAGAGATGTGACAGCATTTAAGAGGTGGATCTGACCTAGTAGGGTCTCAGTAAAAGCCCGAGGCGATGACGCAGTATTGAAGATGTGAAAAATAGGGTTAAGAAGGCGAAGCAGAGTGGGGAGAGACTTGTGGAGCACAGAGCTATGGGGCGCCCAAAAGAAAGCATGTATGGCCGCAGCGCGGAGTGCCAGGAGGAGAGCGGAATCAGGCGAGCCTGGGGAAGTGAAAATAGGAACGCTCCTGGAACCGAAGGGACCAGACTAGGTAGGTAAGGGCGCGGAGAGGCGGCTCCACTCATAAACTACAATTCCCAGGAAGCATTCGGCGGACGGATGTGAGGTGCGGCGCGAGCCGCGACCTATGCCGGGGGCCGGGCCTGGCGGCGGCCTGGTCCCACCGCGGGCGGAGGGGCGCAGCCGGAGCCAGCCCGGCGCCGGTGCAGAGCCGGTGTGCCGCTCCTCCTCACCTGGCAAGGCCACACACTCCGGAACCGGCCGCCCTCAGGAGCTCGGGTAGTTAGCGCCGGCGTGGTGCGAGTTGGAGGTTCTCAGCGTCCTGGCTGAAACGTTCCTTTAGCGCCTGGGTGTGTCGGGGTTTCCCTTAATACTCAACTGTACACAAGAGCCCGTGACTTGGTCCTTATGCGTGGAGCCTAAGTTTTTCCGTGGGCTACACTTGGCTCATGAACCTTTATTTTTCCCTCGAAGAACTAACTGTCCAACTGCTTGTATTGTCTGCGTGTTCTTAACTCTAAAGGCGGTATCTCGTGTTGGGGCGGTGACTTAGACCTGGGTTGGAATTTCAGGTCCAGTCATTGTTAGCAGTGTAACTTCGGTCAGTTACTAAACTGTTCAAGCTTCAGTCTTCTCATCTGTAAAATAAGAATAATAGTCCTTGCTGGATACAGTTGTTGTGAAGCTTAAATGTGGTGGATAACTTACCGCTTTGGCGCAACGTGTGCTCCGAAATGTGTGCCAGTGGGATTCGCCTATGGTGCTTGACTAAAACTCGAAAGGTTGGAATTAAATTTTTTTTTTTGCCAGCTGACTTGATCACGTGTTTCGTGGAAACATGGGAACATTTTGTAAACTCACTTGTAATACCTTGTTGATGTAGGGAAATAGGCCACGGATCGGTGTGATTCAGATTATGGATATAAAGGCTTTATATTTGTCTAGGCTAGTGCTTGCTTCTAAATAACCATAATTATTTAAAGAGTCAGAGGGCATTGTCATAAATAAGATTTGGTCTAATACTTGGATTTTGTAAGGGCTTCTGCTTTAGGTTACAACCATGCTCCTAATCAGGCTGAAATTTTGATTAGTGTTTTAAACCCATTCCATGTGTTCTTTACCATGTTAACTTTCCCTGAATTGGATGGTTCTGTTATGATATTACTTGTAAAGTAACTGGAGAAAAAAGCAATAACAAATAATAGGCCAAGTCACTACCTTATTCGAGAATATTCCGATGTAAACTATGTTGGGTATTTTTCACACTTTGCTAAAAATCGAACTTGGGGGCAAAAAAAACAGTATATATGCTATATATAATTTGAGGATTACAGTCATAATTGTAATATTAAATGTTTATTGTAAAATATTTATCGTGATGTTCGTTATTGCTTAGGATTTAGGAGCCCAGATAAAACAGCAAACCCATGTCTGTGCTGTCCTGTCCTAAACACTAAAATCAACCTCAGTTTTGACTTGTGACGCACAATAATGTGCTATGTAATTTTCTTTTATGAGATGTGTTAATATGTTGCCAAAGCGTGGAGTGTTGATTTCTGCATTGTAAATGCTTTCACTTGGGAGAGCCTAATATTTATGTCTCTTAACAAGTTTAAGGCTGTCTTCAATGTGTTCTTGTTGTGTCTACATTAAAATTTTAATTCAGGTCCTTTGGTTTTAGGGCTGCTGTGTGAGGTTAGTAATATAACGTCCCTTCTTGAATTAAGGTTTGGCTGTAGATGTTAAGTGCCCGTAGCATGGATACCATCCCTAAACATGAGGAAAATGTGCAGAGTCACTTCTGTGTTCCTGTGAGCCAAATCACCTGTTTCTTCTATCTGGAAGAATAGTTAGATGACCTAAAAAAATTGGACTATTGTTTTTGTACCCAATTGACCTTCGAATTAAAGCCAAAGTATTCAGCTAAAATACCTTTATAGTTTTATGGTACGTCAGCCTATTGCTTCTGAAAAACTAAGGTAAAGAGATGAGCCTGGCATAGAGTAAGAGCCAAGTCACTATCTACCTGAGTAGTATGCGAACCCTTGTTAAGAGAAGAAAACTGTATAGGCCACTATTTTTTATTGTGATACTAATTAAATATTACAAACAGAAAAATAAGTATAAACTCTTATCTCTCTTACAGCACTCTAAATCTGAAACTAAATACAGACAAAAAGATTCTAAATTATTAATTCACTGTGGCATGGTATTTTGCTGAAACTGAATTTCCAGTGTATTGAGACTATGGTAGCAATCGTTAAAGTGCAGGAGGCTTTTGAGTTTGGCAAGTTAACACTCTCTTAGACCATTTGAATTCTCAGTTCTCCCTTTTTTAAGTTAGTTGTATGGTCATTTAACTGTAGTCTTAGGTAGATCATTTACATTTTAAATTCAGCTCTGTAGTTTTCTCATTATTTGGACAAATGGAGTAGTAAATGAAAGCTCAGACACCCAAGTACCATAGGACTGCTTAAATATAAGATGACAATTCAGATGCCCTAAGATATGCTTATCTTTTTCTTTAGATTATCACCAAAGTGAAAAGTAAACATTATTTTAGCAGAGACCTCTTGGATCCATCATCCACTTTGAATAATACTTAGCTGAGACACGCATGCAGTCTGATCCTGGGGGTGAAAAGGGGCATGTGGAGCCTTAAAACACATAGTTCTGTTTTCATTGTGAGCATCTTAAACTCAGGACTCTCCTTTATTTATCTTTTCTCCCATGGCACCTAGGATAGTGCCTGGCATTGTTCTGAAAATGTTGGTTGAATGAATTTTTCTCCAGACTTTTCAGTTGCCAAAGCACTATGTCAATACAAATGACGATACTAGTACTGCAGTTAAAAAAAGAGAGGGATAGACCATGGTAATATAAAAAACCTTAGCTTAGACCCACTTAAGAAATCTGAATGAAAGTAGAAGGATGTTTATATGTATTTTTTCATATATATGGCTTTTAACTTTTTCTTAGAGAAGATCTTAATAGCAGGTTCTCTAGAAAACAGGTTTTCTAGAGATTTTATTACAAAATTCATCAAATTAACTTAGTAAGGTGTCTTGGGAAAGGCTAACTCAAGTAGAGCTTTCAACTTAAATATCTTTGTCAGTTTAAAAGGTATGCTTGGTGCTTTTGTGACTGGTGAAAGAGGAAGAGAACTACTGTTTAAATTACTTCATTATGTCATCAGTAAAGAGTGGATATAAATTGCTGTCCCATTTTCCCAGTTTTTAAAAAATCGTGGTTAATATTGGCCTTTTCTGGGACTGTTTTGACAGTACTTTTGGTAACCAAAAGGCTTAAGATATATTCAGTTTGGAGCACAACCTGCTCCTCTGGTTTGTTGTGCAACCATTGATTCTTAACAATCTAGAAGTAAACCTCAGAAAAGTTTTAAAATGTCTTTCAAAAAAAAAAGCTCTTTCATTTGTTGTATAGTAAATTGCTGAGATAGCAACAGTGTTTAGGCTTGCCTGTTGTTTGTGCAAGACTTAAATACTTAACAACTTCTATTCCTGAACTTATAGTGTCTACTAAACATGAAATACTCCAAAGATAAGCTGTTGGTGAAACTATCACATGTTTAGAAAGTTTAACTTTTAAAAAACAGTTGGAGTACATTGTATTTGTTCATTCAGTAGACTTTTATTGAACACTAATTAAATGCCAGGCACTGGGCAAGCAGCAAGGACTTAATAGAACTACAGAAATTTTCCACAGAGGTTGATAACAGTATTGATCCCTTCCTGACACTATACCAAAGGATTTGTTGGCTTTCATTAATCTTATTCATCAATCAGTGCATCAGTGAACATATTGCTGAGCAGATTGAGAATTTACTTAGAGAGGTCAGATTTTTATTTGCTGATGTAGTTGTGTAACTTCCCTGCTGAAGACTAAAAAGTGGTATTAATCATTCAAACTTACTATCAATTCCATGACAGACTACAAAATAATCCTTAATTATTTGAATATATGTATGTATATATATGTGTATATATATGCTTTTATACCTTATACTCCTCCTACTTACAGAAAGCTTAGCTAGTATATTTCAATAGAATGATTCACAAAAATGCAAGTGCCTAACGTGAATAAATATTAGGCCCTGTGCTAATTGTAGAGTATACAACGAAGATTATTTTGGGGCATATGTTATTGCCAAGAGAATAACTACCACTTAAAATATTGTTTTTAAGTTTTTGTTTTTTTGTACATCATAAGCATACATCTCTGTTGCAGTATCCTGGATTTCTGCTTTCCTAGTTTGTAGCCTAGAGTAAAAGTTCCAGAATTCTAATGATGCTTTTTCCCCCCTCCTCCCAAAGCTATTATCAGCATAGAAACCACTTAGCTAAATGAAGTCACTCATATTCCAGCATCTATTTCTAAAAACTAGTAAAATTTCTGTGTAACACAAAGGCCTCTTGGAGAGTAAAGATTCAAAACCAGATTTGAATTTTTAAAAATACTTTCTTCTTGGTTAAGCATGTCATTTCCCATCTTTGTTGATCCTTTTTATTGTATCTTTCTTTTTTATTTCATTAATTTCTGCTTTTTATTTTCTCCTGTTTTCTTTGGGTTCCGTTCTTTGTCTAACTTCTCAAGTTGGATGCATAGCTCATTGAGTTTTAGTTTTCTTTAATATAAGCCCTTAAGGGACACTTGTATCCCACAAATTTGGTATGTGTAGAATTTTTATTATTAGTGAGTTCCAAGTAATTTTTTTTATTCCTATGATTCCTTTTTTAACCATGAATTATTTAGTAATGTACTTTAATTTCCAAATGGCAGGGATATATACAGTTTGAAATAATTGACTTTTAACTTTCTGAATTGCAGTCATAGATTGTGGCCTGGATGGAAATGGTTAAGACTCGCTTTATGGCCTGATATTTTGTCAGTTTTTCCATTTGTCCTTGAGAAGAATATGTATTTCCTAATTGTTGGATGCAGAATTAAAATCAAGTATGTTGACTACTTTGTCTTTTTCACATACCAATATGAGGAAGGTCTGTTGAACTCTCCTATGCTGATAGACCTATCAGTTGCTCCCTATAATTTTGTTGATTTATTTATTTTGAGGCTTTCTTATTAGAGGCATAAACATTAGATCTTCTGTATTCCTAATAAAGCTTTTTGGTCTTTTTTTTTTTCCATTTCTTGTCCTCCTCCCCCCCTCCTCCGCCCCCCCTTTTTTTTTTTCAATTGACTGATTTTCTTCTTCCATTTTACCCCCACTATTAGTTTGGAAGTTATATACTTTATTTTGTTACTAAATTGATTCCCCCTGAAATTTTATCAAGCCTCTTCAACTAAGCTAAGCAAAGTGTAAAATTAATATCATAAATCTTTTTGTAAATGAGACAGAAACATAGAACACTTAAAACTTTAAAAAACTGTTGTATATTTTTGTTCTGTCCTTTTTTAACCTCACATATTAAGACATTAAAATTAGGAAAGTGACTGTGTCAATTATATTTCAGTAAAGCTGGGGAAAAAATTAGAAAAGTGACCTGTTCAGTATACATACATACATACCAATTTCTTGTTTGCTTTTTCCTTCTTTATCTCAGACCTTTTGAGGGATGTATTTTCATTCTAGCTGGAATAAATGTTCAGAAATTCCTTTGAAGGATGTCCAGAAACATGCAATCACACCAGATTTTGTGTGCTTCTTTGCATTTTTTAACGTGACTGTAGGGATAAATTGCCTTTTTAAAAACAAATTTCTATTGCAGCTTTTTATTTTAAATCACTGTGAAATGAAGTTCTCACAACATAAGACCTCTTCAAACTCCAAAGTCAGGCATCTGGAGTAGACTCTCAGGTCACTTCTCCCTCTTAGCCCTGTGTCCACCCCAGTCACCCAAAATCCTGCTAGGACCATCCTGGTGATCTCTTTTTATTTGTAATAGTTCTAGCAAAAGTTATACAACAGTTCATTCCTTTAATTTTAATTGGCAGTTTACATATATACATACTGCTATACATATTATCTCCTTTCTTTTAAATTACACAAATACTTTCTAGGAACTATTTCAGTAAATTGCTTATTTTACCTGATTTTGTCAGTTAATGTCCTGCTCTGGAGAATAGAAATCAATTTGGGTATTTCAGACAGAAAGGGATATGATTTAGGGGGTTAGGTTACAAATTATTTGAAAGGATAGAGTAGCAGAAAGGGGAAGATGATGTTTCCAGAGGTGAGGGATTGCAAAAAAACCTTTGACCCTGCAAGAGTGAGCACTATTCTGAGCCCAGCATCCTCTGCCCCATCTCACGTAGCTGCTACAATAGACCCTAATCATGAGCTTGATGCCCTTCTGCAGGAACACACAGGAGCTACTGCTGTCTGCACATTGTGTGGCATCACCAGGAATAAAATGGATTCTTTTTCCCATGCCTTTTAATTTGTTGTAGGTACCATTGGCAGAACCTTATAGGAATTCAGTCTGAGAAATGTGCTTTCAGGCTTATTCTAACTGTAGTGATTCAGGGGAGTGTTTAGAGAAGGCTGAGTGTGGGCTGAATGCCCATGGACACAGTCCACCACCTGACATGTCATTAATACTCCACAAGCAAACTGTACCTGCGTCAGATCATTGGTGAACATCCAGGCATTTGAACTTGCTTATCAATAAGCCCTAGAACTGTATACATTTGCAGAAGGTTTAAGAATGTTTCTGTATGATCCATTAAAAGTATTGTATGTGTCTTGATGGTACTGACTACATTTAAAAAATGTAGCTTAGGTCATATTTTCCACCCTTTTGGTGTTAAATGTAGCTGAAATCCTGAATCCAACTGCCAAGTTACACCTAGCAGGGACTTGCCATTGTGCTATGTATTTGGCCAGGAAGTCCAAGAATTGGTTTGTTTTTCTAGGACGTATTACAAATTTATTGTAAATCTAAATAATATTTTCAGCTGTAGGTGCTGTTTTGCCCAAAATATTTTTCGATAGTAAACTGTTTCAGTTTAATTAAACTGTTCATTTAATTCAATATTATATGTAAATATATACATAAATGTGTTCCTTATTAAGAAAATAGGGGAGTGCCAGATAAGATGGCATATTGTGCACAACTTTTCCCCCTCATATATAAAATGGGGAAATCTCCAGAAACGCGGGAAATTAGGGAAAGTTGCTACCCCATACTAGAAATTTTAAGGAATTTTTCTTAGATACAGAGAACTGATAATTCAAATCAAAGAAGTAGAGTGCTCTCATTTCCCAAGCCTAAGAAAGCTGGATGGTTTTAGTGGAAATGTAGGACTCTGTTAACACCCTTTAATTTGAAGGTGCTGGGACTGAAAGGCTATAATTGGGTTGGAGTCCTTTTCAACCAGTGTCCAAATTTAACGTCAGCCAATTTAAAAAACAATTGTATAGTGGAACCCAAGAGTAGGTCCCTCCCAAGTCCACTTATAAATTAACCACTATGGATACCCTGGGGCTGTAGTAGCGAAGTGAAGCCTCTGTGGTGACCCAGCGCACTCTCTTATACTAAACTGGGAACCTTAAATTTGTATTATTTCTCCAGCTTATCTGATTAATACAATGTAGTCATATCTTGTATAGGGGTTAGGTTCTAAAGTTAGTAAGGCAAAAAATCACATATAACTGAAATCACCCTTGAAAAACCCAGTGAAGTCATGATCACATTAGAGACTGCCCCATCAATTCTCAGTAGGTCAAGTGGTAGTCACTTTTTTGTCTAGCGTTTGAACAGATGGCCGAGTTGGTTCTTCAGTTGATTGCCAGCTGAGGTAGTTGACTCCTGTTACAGGGGCCGAGTTTTTAAACACTGGAATGATAAACAGCATGTTGATACACTTACACTCTGAAAGAGACATACTCTGGGATTGAGACTCTCCTGGGAATGCAGGGTTGCGTCATAAACCTCACACTTGAGCTACCCTTTTTGAATGGAATGACTGGCAGAATCACCGATACTATTTAGAGTCTCTATCTCTGGCTGGGCACACATAGTTGAATTTTTTGTACATCGAGTGAATGATGCAACCACTGTAAAAAGAATGAAAATCAAAATATGTAGACGCATGAAACTGCAGCATGAGAAGAGAGTAGAACACTTGAAGCAGAAGGAAGCATACACATAAAAGAAGCCCCATAGAAAGGGTATATTTGACAGCAGCAGCAGCTTTTTTCTCAAAATCCTCTACGACTAAAAATGAGAAAAGGTAACAACGCATGAGGAAGCTTTTGAAGATGGAAAAAAATATTGACAATCTATAGGGTGAATAAAGTTGATTATAAAACATGTATGAAAATACTTTTGCGGAAGATATATGCAAAAATTATATGAAGTTGTTTCTTGAGTTCCTAGATTAATAAATGATTACTTGCTGCTGTGTAAGAACAGTAGGCTTGGCATTTATGGATAACATTTCTGCTTTTTGACTATTCATAAATAACCTGGAAGAATCAAGATATGCAGAGGTGTGTAATTTTGCTGAGCTGGTGTGCAGAAGTGAGTCCATTAGCTAAAAAGTATGCCTTGCCATTGCCCAGCCTCCCCTATCAAGGCAGCTGTATTTCTCTTGATTCATTCTTTCTTCTGCACTACTTGCCATGAAGTGGTAAACACTGCTTCCCTATAAAATATTACTCTTGGGGACTTCCCTGCAGTCCAGTGGTTAAGACTCCCCGCTTCCACTGCAGGGGGCACAGGTTCCATCCCTGGTTCGGGAACTAAGATCCCACGTGCTGTGTGGCACAGCCTATATATATATATATATATATATGGAAGAAAGTAAGCTATATCAAGACTGGTGTTAAAAGTGAATAGGCTTAAGATATTGATAGTCCTTGGTCAGAAAACATATTTTTGATGCATTAAAGATGGGATCTTTGGCATGAAAACTGTTTTCCATTAAATATGGATAGAAATTAGGCAATAAAATATACAGATGTAAAGATTGACAGAGATGATGTTTCTCTCCTTTAAAAATAACAAGGTCTTCTGCATTATCCGAGGAAAATATGATGGTAAGTAAGCTGCTGTTAATTTCTATTAAAGATTCTCAGAGCTTTCAATTAAATATGATCTTGAATAAACAGGAGGTCAAAAAGCTCTTTTTTATTTTAACAGTATTAAGATGGTTCTCTAAATATGGGCAAAGAGCTGATGAGTTCCATAGAAGGTGACTAACTATAAATGTATTATACATGACTGGAAAGTAATGGCAAGCAAGACTTCAGAGCTGAGCTATCTTGATATTTTTATCCAGTGTGTGGGGTGTTATACATGCATCACAGCTATAATAGAGCTGTCACATGGATCATTTGAAAAACAAGACAGGGATGTTTTAAAAGCCTCTGTGCTTGATTTCTTAGTCTGTTGCTGCATTATTTGGTATTTGACAACTAAAACCAGAATCCAGATATTTAAAAGGTGGAATTATCTAAAATAACTGAATTGTAATAGACAAGTAATTTATTTAAAATTATTTCAGGAAATGGAAGACAAAGTGACTAGTCCAGAGAAGGCTGAAGAAGCAAAATTAAAAGCCAGGTATCCTCATCTGGGACAAAAGCCTGGAGGTTCAGATTTTTTAAGGAAACGATTGCAGAAAGGGGTAAGTTCTCATGTGTAAATCTTCATGTGTTTTAAGTCCTGTGAACTCATTGTGCCGAAAGAGACTGTGAAATGGGTGTCTGTGTATATAGCTCTTTACCACCAGATGTGTGTGCATTGATAAGTATATACGTTGGCTATAGTTATATGTGGATTATTTTCTCAAATAAACCAAATTGCAAGGGAATATTTTTTCAGCTTTATTGAGTTATAACTGATGTAAAATATTATGTAACTTTAAGGTGTACAGTGTGATGATTTGATACATGTACATATTGCTAAATGCTTACCATAATAAGGTTAGCTAACACATCTTTTACCTCACATAATTACCATTTTCTTCTTGTTATGGTGAGAACGTTAAAGCTTGACTCATAGCAACTTCCAAATATACAGTCCAATATTGTTAACTGTAGTTAACACCATATTGTCCATTTATTAGATCCCTGGAACTTACTTATCTTATAATTGAAAGTTTGCACCCATTCACCAGCATCTCCCCATTTCCCCCACCACTCAGCCCCTGGCAACCACTGTTCTACTCTGTTTTCTATGAGTTTGATGATTTTAGATTCCACATATAAGTGATGTCATACACTAATTGTCTTTCTACCAAAAGAATATTTTAACATTAATTTTAGTTTAACAGATTACTTTTAAAAGTGGCAAAATATAGAATGGTGTTTTTATGTAGCATGAAAGAATGACATTCACAGCTTTGAAATAATAGAATGACAAAGAAGGATTATACCAAAACATAAAAATAAAATCCTTGTTCCATGAAAAGTAATATGGTGGGGAAATTATTATAAAAATGTTAGTTGATATTTGTAATACATAAAATGGTTTTTCAAATACACAAGGAAAACATTAAGGTGCCCTAGATAAAGGATTTTAGCCGAGGAAATATTGTTATGAAACACAAAAAAATGTTTATCCAGGATAGAAATCAATGGAGTATGAATTAGAACAATTATTTCTTTGTAGCTTTAACTATAATAAAAAGCAGCATCATTATTCAACAGCAGAGATATAGTAAATAAATTGTGATAAGTCAACAAAGTAGAGCATTATGTGGTCATTTAAAAAGCAAAGACCATAATATACAGGATAAATAGAAAAAAGCAGCATTGAGAAACATGTTCTGCATTCTGTGTAAAACGTATCTGTACCAAGTCTCAGTTTGAAATCATCCCATCAGATGTGGTTTTAGTATGAAATTATGTAATTTTCTTTGATTATTATTATTTGGATTTGGGATTTGACTATTAGTGTTTAGGAAACTTTTTTTCCTTTGCTAATCTTCAGTATAACTTATGCTAACAGCCTTTCCTCCAACATTTGGGCTGTTGACTTTGTCATTTTTCTAGCTTCAACGATTTATGACTTTAAGTATCTTCAAGTTAGAATTTATATACGTTGTATCTTGGCGTTGGTGTTATAGATGTAAATAGTTGTCAATAAGAAAATGCCACTTGAATCAAGAAATTTATATAGAATTTGAGATGGGAGCTCTTGAATGATTCTGTATTTTACCAAAATGTCAGTGAATAAGCACTTTTATATTAGGGAAATGAAATGTTATATTCAACTATATAATTTCTTACTATGTTAAAAGAGTTTTTTAAAAAAATGTCTGGATCACAGGGTTTTAGTTTTCCTCTGTCGTAACAGCAAACTGACAAGTTATCATAGTATCTTTAAACAGTTTCTTGTTCATTTGAGAGGGTTGGTTAGATAACATGTATTTTAGGTCCCTTTCTGTTTTATTGTACTTGTCAATGTTATTTATTCGGATACCTATTTTTAGGCTTTTAACAATATGACGTGTGAGGGATATCAAGCAGCAGTCTGGCCCATGTTTTTCCATATTTGTGGAGTTTGTGAAGTCCCAAGAAAACTGAGGGTCCAGTTTTAAGAAACATGACCTTAAAATTAACTGCTGTCACTTTGGTGATCCATTAGTGTCAATGCAATTATAAATATGGATGTAAGTGTGGCCCTTAAATTGAAGTGGGAAAAGGCTCTTATAAGAGTGTCATCTAGATGGTACAGAATATGTTAATTTTTAAATTTTTCACTTATACAAAATTTAAAAATTGTTAAAGACAAGTAATATTGCCTTCTTGAACTGTATCTTTTCTAATATGAGAAACATTGATCTAGTTCATTCCTCTACCTAGAGCAGTTATAATTATTAAGCATTGAGTTTAGTTTTTCTCTCACCACACTAAATAAATTTAATTCCTTTTCCTCAAGCAAAGTAGCCTAATCTACAGATAAGTGTGATCCCCTTGTGATGAACCTTTGTTTACTATAAAATAGGTAACATTAGAAACAGACTTTATTACATTGGGGAAACTCTGCCTCGAATTTGCACTATGTGTTAAAGTTCTCATTTTGTGCTTTTGACTCTAAGAAATTTGGCAGTCTACTTTCTCTTTTAGAGGCTACTAAACTTCAGAAGTAGCTCTCTAATATAATATAGTACATCAGAAGTTCTGAGGTTTTTTTTTTCCACTACACTTATTTTAAAACATGCAGAAATGAAGCTGCAGTAAGTCTTAGAAAGGCCTGGTCCAAGTTTCCTACTCTATGTGTAGTGACACATGAAAAGCAATTTCTAACTTTAGACTCTGGCCTAAGGCCAGATGCTTATAAAAGAATAGTCACTGGAGGGAGGCAGCCAGTGAGACCTTTTTTTTCAGGCCATTCAGCAATCTTAAACTAAGCTGTGAGTTCCTAGCTCCTTGATTTACTACTTGAGTTACCCGGGAAGTCTCAAAGAGAATATTTATATTTCCTCCCCTTCATCCTTTGTCCAAGCCTTCATCTCGTATCTGGATTCTTGTCTATGCTATAGGCAAAGGTTAGGTTCCCCTCCTTTGAGTAACCATAGCACCTCATGTATTTAAAACTGTAACAGTGGATTTACTTGGCTGTTGTCCATCTTTATATCTCTCTTCATGATTCACACAGTGCTTCGTGTAGTATTGCAGGCACTCAGTAAAGGTAGGCTAAACATGATAGGTGAAAGTCATAACCCAGGCAAATTCATCTGTTTTTACCTCGGAACAGACTAACTCATGTAGGTTATCTATATTAAGGTTGATCTTTAGCTCCACAATTTCTATTTCAGTGATAAATGGTGTGGTTGTTACCGCATCCATCTCCAATTAATAAGAGCGATTGTTGTACTTAGTGTCTTAGGTGAAAAATGGTGGTATAGGATAGGGTTGTGTGTTTTAAGTGATAATTAATTTCGAATGAGTTCATTTCTTTTATTACCCTAAGCATTTATATTTTAACCTTAATTTTTATGTTAGTGAACTGCTCTAATTCAAATAAATGGTTTAAATCCTTACAGAACAGTTCATCTTAGATGACAGAGTACCAGCAACTATAAATAATAGTTTTAATAATTGTAAGCTTGATTGGAGGTGGGTGACATCCCAAATGCAAGTTGGTGGATTGTGTGTTTTTATTTTCAAAATCATTTAAACAAGAAATTCATGCTGGTTTTTCCATTAGTAAGTGAAAGGCTTGTGTCCCACTCTTTAAGTCCAGGGCTCTTAGCTCCCAGATAGATTGATATGGAAGTTGATGTCAATATTGAGGGTTCCATACTGGAACTAGAATGATATATGTAAGCCTGAAGAAAGGGTTCTTGCCTGACTTCTCAGCTGTTGACTTGTGATAGAACTCACTGTAGAGTCATAGCTATTTCGTGTAGTTGATGTTTTTGTTTAAAAACTTTTAGGTTTATTTTATTTTGACAGTACAGGGTCACATCTATATCTTAAACCAGTGTAATTGCATATGAAAGCTTTTTAAACTCTAGTCTGAATTTTTTTTTTCTTGTAGCAAAAATATTTTGATTCTGGGGATTACAACATGGCTAAAGCAAAAATGAAGAACAAGCAACTTCCTACTGCAGCTCCGGATAAGACAGACGTCACTGGTGACCACATTCCCACTCCACAGGACCTTCCTCAACGGAAACCATCTCTTGTTGCTAGCAAGCTGGCTGGCTGATTAAAAGAGCTGAACTGCATGAATCTTCTAATTCCCATTATTTCTCCTTAATATGTTACTTCTCCACTTTTTATTTCCTTTCACTCACTAAGTCGTTTGAGAGTTATGGCTTTGCAGGTAGTGGTAGTGTGTGTAAGGGAATATACATGTGTACAGAGTTTTGATTAGTTTAACAGTGCACTGAGGAAAAGAACATGTTAGAGCAATGTAAAGTAATCTACTTGAAAATAATTGTATATATTACCTAACTCCTAGTGTAGGACTGCTTCCAACAAGTAACAAGCAAGTTTTACAATTTTAATGTTTTGGCTTTCTTTAATTCATCTTAATTATAGCTTTGTATGTTACTCTTATTTAATGTAACCTTTATTGTATTGATTTCTTCTGTATTTTCCTTTTGAATTTTGTAAAACAGAAGTTTAAGACTACAAGTTAGAAGAAAGGTCACATATTTCAAACATAAATAGATGGGGCTTCAAAAGATTTGTATCCTGTGCTTGAACTTGAATGGCCTTAAATCTGTTTCAGCTTTAACAATAGAATTTTACCTGGGCAATATTTGCCCATTCCGGTGTAACTTATGTGACTCTAGTGCGTAACAGCTGCTGTCGAAGAGTATTCTTATTCAGTTCTGTAGTGTTAGAATACCTTTTGTCATTGAAGATGTGAATGAAGTGTGCATGTGCATCGACTGTTGAATTCACTTTTGTGCCATTTTTGTAAATACAGTAGTTTTGCACAACCTCTCACAACTGTCTGTATTAATTTCACATATTAAAGAGTAGATGATGTGCCAACCAGAAGCACAAGAGTTCCTACACAAAACCCTATGTGTCATTAGAGCTTCTGCATAGTAAGAGTAGTTTACAGTCTTGGGGTTATAGAATACCAAACTGAAATCTTTGCTCAGTCTGCCATAGACTTAAGCTTTTTCATTTGTTCCTCATATCCATGACATTCAGTGGCCTTGTGCAAATATGATACGTTGCTTAGGCATATCTTTTGTCCTATGCAGAACATTTCATTTTGACTTTTATGAAAATTACAATTCATGTAATTTATATAAACTTTTTTAACGTAGAAACTTTTTACTTCCACAGTCAATTTTGGGGACACTAGAATAAAATACTTTGCCTCCTGTGGCCCCTTCCTTCTTTTTTTCTTGCTTCTTTGACTCAAATTGTGTTGGACTGTGCCGTTCAGTCTCTTCAGCAACATAGGTGTCTATATCTTTACTCTTGAAATTTGCTCTATTGGATGCTGTATATTCTAACACAATGATGATATTTTCCTTATAATATTTCTCAGTTGTTAATTAACCACTCTTAAAGGGAATATACATGTGTACAGAGTTTTGATTAGTTTAACAGTGCACTGAGGAAAAGAACATGTTAGAGCAATGTAAAGTAATCTACTTGAAAAAAGTTGTTAATTAACCACTCTTAATCCTGTATTGTTAAGAATTGACAATTGTTTAAATAAAAGGAAATTTATAATGAAACAAATATTTGAGAAGATTGGCCCAGGAACCTAGTCAGGATGTGCTGAATTTTAAGTAATATAATGAGGTAGGTGAATTAGGCTTGTGACAATTAGAGGAATTTACATGGTAGGTGGAACATATTCATAATAAATACTTAGATATTTTGTTTCTATAGATGTCACTTTAATAAAATACAATACTTATGGTTTATCTAGTTAGTAAGAACTTTAATTAACAGACTTAACGGGGACAAATTTGCTGGTCTTTTAGGAGCTCTTCCCATGATGCTGAGGATATGTAGCCTGAGATGACAGTTTATTTTTCTTCATCTTTGACTTGTGCAGGGCCTTCCCCTCTTTTGGATCCAGGCATCTTTTCTGGATCTTGGCTCCATTTGTATACCTGCTTTCCTATGACCCCAAATCACCATAGATGGTGCCTTGAGCACAGTACCTGCACTTAAAGGCTGCCTAGCTCTCTGAGGAAAACTTGGTGATTATCTTCGTGCTTCACCCACCCCAAAAGGCAGAAAACAACAAAATCGATAATGTGTTAATTTGTTATTGTAAGGATTAGTTATATATAAATAGATTTCTAACAGGAGTATGTAGGTTATTCCAAAGTATGTATAATCATTGTAGGATTATTTAAGAATTACAAAATAGCCCAAAGTAGACTATCTAGTGGTTTTGTTTTGTTTTTATGACTTATTTGCAAGCTATCACCATTAAATTCACACACACACATCAGAGATTAATCTCAAAGATCAGACCATGTTACTGATTATGGTAGGACTCCTGCTATGGTTTGTGACAAGTGATGTAATCTCTGCCTGAGTTTTCATTTGTAAAATACAATGCTAATATTAACCTACCTCAAAACTTGTTGAGGATCTGTGAAATACTGAGTAAGTGCCCCAAGTAAAACATTGTTGATTGTCTTTTTATTAAAAGTAAATTTCCTCATTAAACCAACCTGCCTTCTGTAAAGTCACAGTAATAGAAATCTCAGGATTTTCCATCAGAAAAGTTCTGTCATTTAGGACTTGTAGGTATAATTGCTTAGCCTCCATTATTGGTGCTTGGGATAGAGGTTTTACATTTTTCTGTTTTTGTTCTGCTTCAAAGCTCAGTTAATTGAAGACATATTTGCAGGCTGTTTCACCATTGCTTGAATGAAGATTTTTGACCAAGGTGGGCTTAATCAAACATTTCTGTGGTTTCAGAATTGTGGTTTGAGAAATGGCCAGTTTTAATCATTGTCCTTCTTATTATAAATGAATGTTGGAGTAAACAAGTTGGAGATAAATACTTCATGAAAACTAGCTAATGTCTGAACTCAGTTACCTGTTTTATGTCCAGTAGCTCCTATTTGATAATACAGTTCTGAGAAACATTTCATTTTTAAAGGCTACATCTGACTAAAACAATTATTGGCATGTTGGGATAGTAAGGACTGTTGGATTGTTTTGAGGAACTGAAAGGAGCATTTTTGCAGTCTATTTACAAGTTATTCAATATTCCTTTGCTGCTCACCTAAAAATAAGTCTTAACTATTCATCAAGCCCTCTACTTGTTGTTACTTCACTTGGAATTTGTTGTTGTTTTTACTTGATGTAACAAAACTATACCTCTGAATGTTTATTGATACTTTTTACTATATCAGACATGTATTCTTTCTCAATCCAAATTAGTGAAGTTTTATCAGTGCTGAAATATGATCTCTACTTGAATTGTGCTCTAAACTTGGTGTTTGGTGATCCAGGGGCAAGTATCCAATAGGAAGAGCATGTCTGAATGGCAACTTAAGCAGTTTCTGTGCTTAAGAAACTTAAGCAGTTTCTTTTTACATTCCCCAACATTCAGACACATTTCTTCCATTTTTCATTTTCCTTTTTCACCTCATTTTACTTCACTTCTCCCCCCTCCCATCCCTGCTTATTTCTTAAGCCGCCTGATGGCATCTGTTAAATGGTATTTAGGACTGATGAATGATCAATCCTTTAATACCCTTCTCAATATAACACAATTAAGGACCCATTTAAAATTTTGTAACACACTGTCCTCATCTGGATAATGACAAGTTTGAGCCACCGTCCCAACTCTGCAATTCAGCATGCACTGCCAGTCTTGCCCCATATCCCTTCTCCCCCTGACATCACACCACACCTTGTAAAATTGGGATCAAAGAAGTCTCATTCTGGGATTGTTAATCTAAGGATAAAAACACTGATTTTAATACTGTTTTACTAGTTTCTGCCTGTTAAAGCAGGTAGGCCTATAGGTTTTATTCTGGAAATCACTGATGGTCACGACAGCCATTAATTATGTTTGTATTTTGTTATTTATCAACTAAACAGCATTTGAAAGAAAAATCTAATTTCTTTAATATACCCTCAGATCTGTTACTGCATCTTTTATTTGTGATGCAGTAGGACACTTGCCTGTATTAAAAGGGCCAAGAGTAAATGCCTTTTTTGTTGAACATGTCTATAGAGTTGGCAGTTAATGCTGAAATTTGTTAAATAGCTCTTCCAAAATTATACTTGTGAAATACACAAAAATAAATTGATCTACTTAATTTCTATTGATTCGATTTGCAGTTTTTGTCTCATTTAAGTGTTATGTTGTTTTTCAGTATATTTTCTGAAGTTGATCCCTTTAGATTTCAGCTACTACGATATGCAGAAAGAATTTGACTATTGTAGTCTTAAATTTTCTTTTAATTTACATAGTGTTTGTTTATGAGGTCTTAGCAGCCTAACATATTTGTAAAGGCTTGGTAATTTAGGTAACATGAAATGCTTGCAGATTGTGAGTCTTCCCCATCTCATCTAGTACAGTACTGTCAGAAATAGAAAGATGGATGAGACATTCTGAGAAATTTTATATACATACAGTTGACCCTTGAACAATATGGGGGGTTAGGGGTGCCAACCCTGGGCGCAGTTGAAATTTTGTGTATAACTTACAGTCTGCCCCCCTTATCCGTGGTTCTGCATCCACGGATTCAACCAACCACACATCGTGTAATATTGTAGTGTGTATTTAGTGAAAAATTCCACCTCTAAGTGGTCCTGCACAATTCAAACCCATGTTGTTTAAAGGGTCAACTGTATGTGTGTGTGTGCATTTAGATAGATGGATAGATAAAACTTAATGCAAGGTGGAAGTATTACATCCCTTAAGAGAAATAGGAATAATAAAGTTCCAGGAAGTCTAGAGGAATGCATTATTAAATTTAGGGGATAAATGGGATGAGTGGTAAATTAGGGGAATTTTAGCGGTAGTTTTGAGAGATGGGTTGCTGTAGGCATTGGTGGAGGGAAAGGGAGAAAGAAGCATTTTAGGTGGAGGGCTGTTATTTTCAAATAGGCAAGGAGTTGGGAAAATGTGGCTCTGTATAAGGAAGTTTGGTTGGAGATCAAGGCATGCGAAGGAACTTGATTTTCCTGCATAACACTGTCCTTTCCTCCAGCCTTCAACTCAGAAAATACACCTCTGTGCACTTGCCCACTTGAGTACTCGAGCCAACGTTAGAAGTTATCCTTTATTCCTCAGAGGCTGTGACCAACACCCACCTAAATACACTGAATTTGTCCATTTCTCTTCCCTGCTGGCACCATACCCAAAGCCACTGTTTCTTACCTGGACAACTGCTATAGTTCTAACACGTAACTTTCTTTTTCTTTTTTTTGCGGTACGCGGGCCTCTCGCTGTTGTGGCCTGTCCCGTTGCGGAGCACAGGCTCCGGACGCACAGGCTCAGCGGCCATGGCTCACGGGCCCAGCCGCTACGCGGCATGTAGGATCTTCCCGGACCGGGGCATGAACCCGTGTCCCCTGCATCGGCAGGCGGACTCTCGACCACTGCGCCACCAGGGAAGCCCTAACACATAACTTTCTACTCCTGCTCCCTTGTGTGTGCTGCAGTCCCACCCATTCCCACTGCCCCATCCCATTTCCATTCTGAAATCATACATCCAAGATCCTTTTGCCCCTGTTGAACATGTTTCTTTTCCATTAAACACTTCCCCTGTTTCATAGTTTGGCTAGCTCTTTTTCATTCTGAAGTCGGATCAAATTTAACTTCCTTAGATGAAGTCTGATTCGTTATTGCATCCCTAGCACCTAGAAACAGCTTATACATACTACATGCTTGTTGAATGAATAAAGTGAAATGGAATTGGAATACTGGGTTGGAAATTAAGTGAGAAACCAGATTAAGGTTATGGATGCAGAGAGATGATGATTCTCCATTTAGTCACGTCTAACCTTTCCTTCGTTGCAGTAGGCCTTTATACTCTTTCTCTGCATGAGGAGAAATGTCAAAGAGCTTTGCTCTCATAAAGCTCACATCACTGAAATTGGTGCGCCTGATTTTCCATGGCAAGGATGTATTAAATGTTCACTGCTTCTCTACTCTTGCTTGTGATCACAACCTTGCAAACATTCTGCATCTGGTTTCTGAGGCTCTTAATTGCCCCATTACCAATAACTTGGGCTGATTAGTGTCTTGTAGACTCTCACTTTCCTGCAACTATACAAGCTAACATTCCTAATGACTTTGTCTATAAATGTAAGGTGCCGGTTGCTTGAGATACTGCAAAAATGATCACTATAGAGCAGCCATATTTTTAGGATAAAGATCAAAAGCAGACACACCAGTGCGCAGCTTTCTGTCACACCACACTTAACAAGTTACAGAACACAAACCTTTCACTTCTTCAGTAGAATATCCTGGGTGTATTCTGTTACAGTATTGCCAGCTGTTTGCAGTATATTCACATTCCTATGGGAGATTGGTTCTACAGAAGCAAAGGGAGGAAAAACTTCAATAAGAGGATGGTTGTCTACAGAGTAGAGAGCAGCAGAATGAAGAGTGGCACCTGAGAAAAGGCCACTGGAAATTGGTATCACTGATCATTTGGAGAGAGCAGTTTCAGTAGAGGTGTGCATGGGCCTGGGACAGAGGGACAGAAAAGGAACAATAAGTGATTAAAGGTGAGTTAGTGGAGAGGATGTGATTTTTTTTGAGAATTTCTGAGGTACATAAAAGAAGATACAGTCTTTGGCTTTGCTTTTAAATGTAGGAAAGATTTGAGTTTGGTTACAAATAGGCAAAACAAAAGCATGGGAGAAAAACCAAAGATACAGAAGAGGCAAGAGGGCAAGAGCTGGGGTTGAGAGCATGCGTGAGGAGATTAGCCTTGGCATGTCTTCTACACAGAGGATGAATGACTAGAGTGCAGGTGGGGGAAAGGGATACTAGAGGAGAGTGGTCACTGAATGACCTTAGTCCTACTTGTAAGAGAGGGGGGTTGAGGTCATTTTCCTGGAGGGTATGAAGAGAAGAGGGTAGAGCTTTGAGACCCAGGGACTCTTTATAGCTTTGTAAAAGCATGTATGTACTTAACAGATCCAGAAAGGATCTAGAAATTTAAAAGTGGTTTCGTTGGGATCATTGTTTGAATTCACAACGTTTTTTTAAATTTAAATTTTTTAAAGGAGAACTGAATGGAGCAAATGCCTTCTGTGGGGCATCAATCATTGGGGTAAAAATGTGGAAAAGAATGGTAGAACCAAAACCCGGTTCTAAATTAAATTATTAGGTTTCTTTTCCTGCTCCTCTTCACTTTTTTAAAAGGTAGAAGTATACTTGTAATGATTCTAAAGTCAAGTAGTATAGAAGGACATGGTGAAAAGCTAAGAATCACAAAATATGCCTCTACCACCAAGTTTAGCTCCTCTACCACTGGAGACATTCAAGCTGTTTTGTGTTTCTTCTGGTAGTTGCCTTCATGCCTCTCAGTAGTATGTTTATACCACTGTTGCTTAATTTCTTAATTTTAAGCATAAATTAATAGTTTTCAAGACTGATAAATGAGGATTAAGCTTACATTTCCCACCTCCCTTCCCTCCCACCCTCTTTCTAGGATCATATCACTACTTTTGATTCCTCTATAGGCTTCCTTTACAATGTCTAATATATTTTCACCATTATTTCTTATCCCATTGGCTGTCAACAGTATCTCTTGTCTCTCTAGTGTGTAATATGACAATATTAACACCACTATCCTTCCTTTTGACTCTCCTCCCTTCTCTTGGCCTTTGTCATCTGTGTTCTTACCTTATTAAGGTTGATAACACTTGCATTCTATTTTATAATCATTATTAATAGTCCTCTTAGCTTTATAGGTTGATATAGTTCACTGCAGATCACAGTGTATAGTATGATTTCATTTTTTTAAATCGCTTTTTGTTTTTCTTGGTGTTTCTAATTATTTTTTCTCTTCATCCTTTTGGCCTCTATCATAACCACAATTATTTTAATGTCTCCCATCACATCAAGTATTCTACAGAGTCATCCTTTTACCCCAGAAAACTCCCCTGTAGGCAGGTCTTGCTTCAGTCCGAACTTGTTGATTTCTTATCCTAATGCACAGTCGTCATCTTGGGACTCAGCTGCTCTCCTGAACGGAATCCATTATTTTCTAGATTACATACATGGCAACCATTGCCTTTTGCCAGTGTGTTATGTCATATTCCCCAGAAGTGGGAACTTCCCTAGAAGTGGAAGTTCTTTATTTTTTAAAAATTTCATGGATAGTTTTATGTGTCATGAACATCTTTCTCCAGTCTGTGGCTTGCTTTGTCTTAGTTCGTGATATCTATTGATACATTCCTAGTTATATTTTAGAACTTAATTCAAACATACCTTTGTGAAAACTGAATATTCCCCCCCTACATCATGTTAATTGTTCCATTTTCTGAGACACAATAACCATTTCCATGTAACACTGTTTTAGCGCTTAATCACAATGCATTCTAATTGACTTCATTTATCTTTTCTTACAGGAAAATTATCTTATTTTGCTCCAGCACTTAGCCTAGTGCCTGGCCATTTTAAGTGCCCAATAAATATTTTCTGAAAGAAACTATACCCTTGAGATATAGCCATTCCCATTCACCACATTCATCCCATATACCACTCTATAATGGTCAGGGTTCTTAATCGCAAATTCATAACTGGCTCATTTAGGCGAAAATGGATTCACTGAAAGATTATCAGGTCACTTACAAAATTGTTAGAAAGGCTGGAGAAACAGTCTTGATGTAAATCTGGGAACAACCCCAGAAACGTGCTACAGCAATGGCCTGATGTGGATGCTGCTGCTGCTACCACTGCTGCCACCAACTGCTGAAAACCAGGAGCCCGACTTTGATGTGACCACTGTTGTCCTACAAACTTGGCTACCTCTGCTACTACCTTCATTGGCAAATGGAAGTTCTGGGCAGAGCCTGTTTCTCCATGTTTCTCACTTCTGTAACCTAAGTCTTATGCAGATGGATCTGATCTTTGTGGCTTAGGTCATATGACTGCATCCAAGCTGCAAAAGAGGAGGGAATTTGCAACTATCAGGAGGCAGGACTAGTGTAGAAAATTCCCCCAAATAGAGAAAAGATGACAGAGAAGCACAAATATGATAGAGGCCATTATACCTTCCGGTGTGCTTCTGCAATACAACATTGCTATGTTGTCTACTTGAGGGTGCAAGAACTTCATGGAGCTTATGATTTCCTTACTCATTTTGATTTGACATGCCTGGAAGCATTAAAAGAGGATCTTAAACTATACAGCGGTAGTATACCCAAGTAAGTCAATAAACTGACACAGTGCTAATCTTTGAACTATTCATCATTTCTGGCTGGCCCATCAAAATGCTCTTTTAGAAGTCACTCAGTTTTTATTCAGCTTCCATTGGATCCTGCAACATGGCACAACCAGGCAGTCAAAGGCAGGGAGTGAATATGTGAGGAGAGATAGGACTGTGAATTTGATTAATAATATCTTAAAATTGTAGAGCACTGTCGAGTTTCCAGTACACTATCTCATTTATCTAATTTGAACCCCTCAACACCAATACACATATAAGTTGTCTGGTTTTTGCTTGTTTTTTTTAAAAAAAAAAGGCTCAGGTTTCTCACACTGGTAGAGTTTACAGGTGAACTAGGGGACAAGGCAAGAAATCTATGTGGTAATAGATACAGAGTTGGAGACGTCAGTATGAACTCTTGTTTGATTTAATATAGAGAGCTACATCAGAAATATTTTTAGATATGTGTACATACACAGGTGAGTGTACACATAATTGCTTGCTCTGTGGCTGAGAGGGCCTAGAAGCAATGATACCCCAGTAGCAACAAGGCCCAGATCATAGCTTCTAATATCATTCTCCAATGAAATGAACCAGGACTCCCTGGAGAAATGGCTGATTCTAGGACTGTGGCAAGGAATAGACAAGATAGAATCTTGTAGTGCTAAAAAGAAAGTGCTTAAAAAATAAATAAAAAAACAAAACACACACGATGGGGCGGTATGCCAAACGGACACAAGTACCAACTGAAATCTCCCAACGGCCAAAGCTTGAACAATTTGAGCAGCAAAATAAAGCAGTATTAGATTATAATGCAGGGACTTGCCTGGTGGTCCAGTGGTTAAGAATCGCCTTCCAATGCAGGGGACATGAGTTCAATCCCCGGTCGGGAAACTAGGATCCCACATGCCGCATGGTGCAGCCAAAAACAAAAGTCAATTATAATGCAAAGTGTAAAATAAATATCCACGAGTCTATACTGATATAAATGAATGAATGAATAAGTGGGGGAGATGAGACAAATTGCCCACATAGAAGAATTCCAAGTTTATGGAGGTACTCTCCTCAAGGAGTGGAGAACAACTCTCCACTCCTTAAGTGTGGGCTGCATATGGGACTGTGCTCAAGTGTATGGAAAGGGGCCCAAATTAGTTTGCTAGGGCTGCCATGACAAAATACCATAGACTGGGTGGCTTAAACAACAGAAATTTATTTTCTCACAATTCTGGAGGCTAGAAGTCCAAACCCGAGGTGTCATCTATTTTGGTTTCTTCTGAGGTCTCTCTCCTTGGCTTACAGTTAGCTAACTTCTCCCTGTGTCCTCACACAGTCTTCCCCTTGTATACATGTCTGTATCCTAATCTGTTTTCCTAAGGAAACCAGTCATATTGAATTAAGGTCCAATTGACCTCATTTTAACTTAACTACCTCTTTAAAGACACTATCTTAAAATACAGTTGTATTCTGAGTTATTGGGGGTTAGAACTTCAACATATGAATTTTGAGGGGACACAATTCAGCCTACGACAGGGGAAAAGAATAGCTTTACAGTGAAAAAAACTTGACACTTCCTGAGCCAGATGATCAAGGTCAATATCAATCATGATGTTACGTCAACGGTGTTGTCATGTTGATACTATGACCCTTGATATAATGTGGTGAAAATGGCATTTTACCTCTGTGGTCTTCCTCACAAAAACCTATAACCCCAGTCTAATCAAGACAAATCCCGACTGAGGGACATTCTACAAAATACTTGACTGGTACTACTCAAAATTCATGAAAAATATCTTTGTCATCAAAAACTAGGAAAGGGAGAAACTGTCAGCCAAGAAGATCTGAATGAGACATAATGACTAAATGTTATGTGGCATCCTGGAGGGATCCTGGAACGAAAAAGGACATGAGGTAAAAACTAAAGAAAAACTAAGGAAACCTGAATAAACATAGGTTTTAGTTAATGATACTATATCAACATCAGTTCAGTAATTGTAACAAACCTACCATACTAATGTAAGAAGCCAATAAGGCAAACTGATTTCTGGGTGTTTTAATCTGTTCAGGCCGCTGTAAAAAAATACCATAAACTATCGGGTGGCTTATAAACAATAGAAATTTATTTCTCACAGTTGTGGAGGCTAGGAAGTCCAAGATTAAGGTGCCAGCACATTCAGTGTCTGGTGAGAGCTGAGTTCCTCATACATGACTGTTTTCTCACTTTTTTTCTTACATGGCAGAGGGGTGTGAGATCTTTGGGGGGAGTCTCTTTTATAAAAGGCACTAATCTCATTCATGAGGGCTCCACCCTCATGACTTAATCACCTCCCAAAGGCCCCACCTCCTACTATCATTCCCTTAGGGTTAGGGTTTCAACATATGAATTTGGGGGTGGCGGCATAAACATTCAGGCCATTGCACACGGTATATGGAAACTCTGTATTATCTTTGCAGTTTTTCTATAAATCTAAAACTGTCTAAAACAAAATTTATTAAAAGACAAAACAGGGAGTTCCCTGGTGGCCTAGTGGTTAGGATTCCAGGTTTTCACTGCTGTGGCCCAGATTCAATCCCTGGTCGGGGAACTGAGATCCAACAAGCCCTGTGGCGTGGCCAAAAGAAAAAACAAGAACAAAAAGCAAGGCTCATATTGGCTAAGAGGCTTGCCCCAGGTTAGCACTGGGACTAGCATCTAGGTCATTTGATTCTAAGTCATTTTCACTACTGAGGGGCTTCCACCACTACTTCACAGAAGGGAGCTGTGTGTTAGTGGTTGTGGGAGGTACAGGATGAGAGTAGCTGATAAGTACTTACAATCCAGTAATTCTGGAAGATCGAGGCAGTATAAAGCACATGAGTGCTATGGATTCGAGCAGAAAGTATTTCACGATCTAGAACAATCAACTGATAGAAGGAGCTAGGTGCAGAGGCTGCTCCAATAGCAGGTGGTCAGCACACAAGCTAGAAAACTGGGAACAAAGGGCCAGAGATGAGAGATATTTTAGGAAACCCAAGATTAGAATCTAGAATTAGAGTAATACGTACTGGGAATAAAAATAATTGTACCGTTTGAGTTAAGTACTGTCCTTTTTATCCTCCTTGCCTGGGGAGACATAAAGTGTGGCTAGGCCTAAGCTCCCAAGTGAGAGGGAGTGAGGATAACTGGCTGGGGCTAGGGAATTGAAGGGGTGGGGATCCGGGAGTACCTGTCTGCCTTCCAAATTTCAAGTATTTTAGGTCAGTCTTCCTCTCTTCTTCACTCTGCTTTTTCTGCTTCAGAGCCTAGTTCCCTCTGGCTGTTCCTTTATATATCTTGCAATGATAAATGACCCCTCCTCAACTCCATATCATCATTTGGATCTCCTGATGAGCTATTTGGGGTTCCCACCCAAATGTCGCCTATGCCCATGGCTAGTCCTCTGAAACGTTAAATATTGGGATACGCAAATGCCAATGAATGTACTACTATAACCAGTAACAGAGTACTTTGCCTCTGGCCTCTAGAATTACGCCAGTCTTACAGAATTAGAATTACTAGTTTATATGACCATGCAGCATGGACTGCCCCTTCTCCTACCCTTGCAGCCACTCCTTGCAGTGAGCTCCCCCAGGCCAAGGACCATATTTCATTCATCTCCATCTTTACTGTCTTCAGTGCTACCACATGATAGACCCTCAATAGATTTTTTCTTCAATTTGAATAAAGCAATGACCACCCTACTAAAAATTGCTTTTTAGTTTTTCTCTCTCTTCCCTATTTAGTTTTTCTCCATTGTACATTGTTATGTGTTGAATTGTGTCCCCCTAAAACATGTTGAACTTCTAACCTCCACTACCTGTGAATGAGACTTTGTTTGGAAATAGGGTCTGTGTAGATGATCAAGTTAAGATCAAGGCACTAGGGTGGACCCTAATCCAATATGACTGTGTCCTTAGAAAAAGGGGAAATTTGGACACAGAAGCACACATGCACACAGGGAGAACACCACGTGAAGATGAAGACAGAGATTGGGGTGATGCAGCCGAAGCCAAGGAACGCCAAAGATTGCTAGCAAAACTTTAGGATGTAGGAGAGAGGCATGGAGCAGATTCCCCCTTCCAGCTCCCAAAAGGAACTAACCCTCCCAACACCTTGTTCTGGGACTTCTAGCCTCCAGATCACCTAGTACATTACTGTCTAAAACACCCAGGTCATGGTACTTTATTATGGCCCTAGCAAATTAATACACTTATCACCTTCACCTTCTAACTTTATAATTGTCTATCTTCCAGACTAAAATGTAAGCTTCGTGGGGTCAGGGATTTTATCTGTTTTGTTTACTCTCGAATCCTCAACATGTAGAAGAGTTTCTGGTACAATGTAGCTCTCAATATTTGTTGAAAAAAGTAATATCCATGAATACTTTAGAGGAAAGGGATTGTTCACAATAACTTGGACACTGTTTTTATTTGGAAAACAACCTACATGAAAATATTCCCACTTATAAAGCAATAATTGAAAACATTATCAATTTAAAATAATATACAATATACTCTGGCTACTTTTTCGGAGGGGGAAATCTTAAACCCTCAGAAGTTGGTCCTATTGCTGGTTTCCCCAGTTTACCAATGACAGAGTGCTTGGGACTGTGAATATACATGGTTAAGGTAGGGAGGTCAGCCATCAGGGCTTCCTAGTTGTTTCTTCCACCTTTTTTTTTTTTGCTGTACGCGGGCCTCTCACTGCTGTGGCCTCTCCCATTGCGCAGCACAGGCTCCGGACGCGCAGGCTCAGCGGCCATGGCTCACGGGCCCAGCCGCTCTGCAGCATGTGGGATCCTCCCGGACCGGGGCACGAACCCACGTCCCCTGCATCGGCAAGCAGACTCCCAACCACTGCGCTACCAGGGAAGCCCTCTTCCAGCTTTTAAGTCTGCTCTTCTGAAGGAGATAACGTAAGGTCCAGGGCAGAAAACCCTTCTCCCTTTCCTCATCCTTATTACCTTCCTCCTACCGTGGGCCAAATATTTGAGTGGTTGAATGCATGTGTTCAGGTATTAGAAGAGAATAATTCTAGTGTCTTTTCTTCCCTCTGTCACTAGGGGAAACAAAACAAAACAAACCAAAAAACTTCGCTGACACCTGTAACACAACACCGTTTTAATTCTTTAGTTTTTTCTCAGTTTAGGGGAAGAAAATGTCTTCCTCCACCTTCCTAGGGTCCCTGGTTGGGCCTAAAAATTAAACTGACAAAAATAGATTAATGCAAGAAAAGCATACTAATTCATATTGTTTTACATGATACAGGAGCCTTCATAAGGAAATGAAGACCCAAATAAATGGCAAAACTTATTAGCTTTTATATTGGGTTGAACAAAGAGAAGCAATTGTGGACAAGTGACTTAACAATGTGGGGAGGCTAAAGGAAGATAAGAACTATTTTAACAAGGTCTGTTTGTTTAGAATTCTCTTGGTCTTAACTTCTCTCCTTGATGATAAGAACGGTACTTTCCTTCAGATATCAGGGAGGACATCTTTCATATAGGAATTTCATCTTCTGCTTTTAAGAAAAAGAAGGAAGGTCATTATTTTTCTTGTATTTGATGTTTTGCAAGTGCCCCCAACTCAAAATAGTCAATATACCAAAGCAGCGTACCCTGGGGTGATACACCCTGCACCGCTTCATTGGCATACTCAGCATTTCTCAACAGTCCTAGGAGGTAGGTACTAGCTGGAGGGTGAGAAAACAGAGTGGTTACCACCTTACACAAGGCACAAAGAAACTCTTAAATCTCAATCCAGTGCCTTTTCTGGTGTACTGCTGATAGCTGCACAGGTTTTCTCTTTTAAAGAAAGGGTGGTATCCAAAAAGATGAAAGAGATTTACTTTCAGAACTGGAAGGTACAGAGCATTATGCAGGACTCTGTAGCTATTACCTCTGGCATGTCTGAGGAGACTGTGGGCAGTGAGCAAGGGGAGGAGAGGCCTGAGTTCCAGGGAGTGAGGACTGGCCCCAAGTGTCCCCCTCATCAATGATCTTCCTTCAAATACACACGCAGGATACACACACTACCAAGGGGGCCAGCCTTGAGAGATAGTTTTGAGAAAAACCATCCCAGAGTCCCATGACTGGCACTGGGCACCACTTAAGAGTTCAAAGAAATAAGGAAAGATGAGCACACTAAAGAGGCTGGGATGAAAAAATGGAGATTAGCTAAACTGGAATGAAAAGTGTGGGTGGGGAAGAGGTAGAGGGTGAAGACGGCATCAGGGTGGGGTGGAAAGATCACATTCTTGGGCTTGAAGTGCAAGGATAACAGCGATTAGATAGAGAAAGAGGGCTGGGGCAGAAGGTGAGTGGCACCGTTATGAAGGCGCAGGCCTAGGATAGAAGGAGGCTCTAGGGCCGCCCCCTGGGGGCATCTTGTTACCGGGTGCACTTAAATTTCTACAGCTTAAAACAGGCCCCTACGCTCTGGCTTCACAAAACGACCCTACGGCAGATGCCGAGGTGTTCAGGGTGACCTTGGTGATTCTTTCTCTCAGATTATCCGTCCTCGCTCACTCCCAGACGTGTACTGCTAATAAGGCTCTTCTGGAATTCTAGGTTATTCCATGGTCTTCCAAGAAGCTTCTCCCCCTATCCTTTCCCTACAAATGTTTGGAAGCACAGGAAAAGCAGCCTGCAGACTCCCATTCACCTGGACACCCTGAGTGACACCGCTATCGCTGCCCCTCTTGGGGGCTGGGCTATTCTGCACGGTCCAGGGCTCGCTTGGGGCCTGGGGCATCCCGGGGGCGGTGTGCGGCCAGTGGGTGTCCTGGGGCGGGCTTCTGGGCCTCGGCAGCGCGGGAGGAGGCAGCGGCGACGCTGGCTGACAGGCTGATGATGCCCGGTGCCCGCAGCCGATGGGAGGCAGCGTGAGCCCGAGAGAACCCGGAGCAGCCGCGGTGGCAGCGCTGGAGCGCAGCCTCCTCCCGCTCCCACAATGCACAGGGCGAGGGCGGCGGCGGCG
>NW_020174056.1:2022463-2051780 GCF_003031525.2 Neophocaena asiaeorientalis asiaeorientalis
AGCCGCCCAGAAGAGGTGCGGCCTCCGCACAGGCTGGGGGCGTCGGCGCCGCGGGGCCCGCCATGGCCGCGTCGGAGCTCTACACAAAGGTAAGGCGCCCCATGAGCCGCGCCTTGGGGAGGGGGCCGCGCGGCCCGGCGCCGCCAGCTGTCAGGCCGGGGAGGGGCCGGGGCGCGGGGACCCGGTCCGGCCCCTCCGGCACCACCCCCTTTCCGAGCATTTCGAAATCCTCTGCCTTGCCCGCCGGTCGCCCGCAGGGGCACCTCCCTTGTTCGGGCGTTGATGGTTAAGGCGGCGGAGGGAGGCCTGCCTCGGGGTGCCTCTGTGGCCCCTGCCACCCTTCTTGGCCTGGGAGCAGTGCGGGTTTCTAAGTGGAAAGCGGGTCTGTGTGGCTTTAGTAGGGCGAGCCTGGGCCAGGATTGCTCAGCCCTCCGTCTTGCTTTAGGAAAAATCCTGGCTGGTGGGAGATCCTAGATCTGACAGATTAGATGGTCGGTCCCTCCCCTGAGGACA
This sequence comes from Neophocaena asiaeorientalis asiaeorientalis, assembly GCF_003031525.2. Classification (NCBI taxonomy): domain Eukaryota; kingdom Metazoa; phylum Chordata; class Mammalia; order Artiodactyla; family Phocoenidae; genus Neophocaena; species Neophocaena asiaeorientalis. The sequence continues at coordinate 2,022,977 of NW_020174056.1, forward strand.
CGCGCTTAAAATAACGTCTGGTGTTGGTATGCGGTGCCACTTCTACCGCCACCCAACCTTTCTGTGAGGTATGGAATCTTGCAAAAGGTCGCCAGTCGATTTTCACCTTTAGGTGCCCGGTTTCCGATTGCTACCCTGGGGTGGAGAGCCCCTGGGGAAGATGCAGACGAATAAATGCGAGCTGATTCACTAGGATGGTTGGTACTCATTTGTCGCTGGGAGTTTGCAATCTGCATGTAATCCCTTAGAGCCTTGTTAGGCTCCATGTCTTCACCATCCTCTGGGGTGAGCCTTTTCCTTCTGGGTTTTGTTTAAGGGAAGTGGCAGCCTTTCCTTCTTATACTGACAGCAGTATTCTCTGGGGCTGGTAATCTCTGAATGGCATATTTTGGAGAACTGTCCCTTCAAGACAGTGTGTGGTGCCCTTTGTGACTGTGTGTAGTCATGGCATTTTATACTATCACTCCTGTGTAGGTAGATGTTTTGCCAGCTGTTAATTACCTCTAATTCCAGTTAACAGAATTACCTTAACTTTTTGAGTTTGCATCTGCAACCAAGTCTACATTTATGGTCTCAGAATCACTGCTTCCAAATATGACCCAAGTAAGCCCAGGGCTCAAGTTGCAGCATGTTATAAAAGGAAGAGGTCTGGACCCGCCATCAAGAGAACTGGATTCTAGCCCTTGATTCTAGCTGGGGCATTTTCACTTACTGTGTGACCTTGGGCAAATCACTTAACCTCTCTGTGCTTTAGTTTCCTCATCTGTAAATGGAGTTAATTATACCTGCCCTACATCTCTTACAAGGTTGTTGTTGTGAGGATCAAACAATAATACATGGGAATGCTTTTCGTAACCTGTGAATTTCTCTACAAATATGAGGTATATTTCTTCAACCATGAAATGAGTTTGGTGAAACATTTCCTGGGACCTCTCTCTTTCCAGCTTCAGATTTGAGGACTACACAATGGAACTTCTCTCTAAACCTGGTAATTCTTTAGGCATTGTAGATACCTAATGTATGATTGATCAGCAATTGGAAATTGATCCAAAGTTACTTTATAAACAAACATTTATATAAAGCTAACTATGTGCCAGGTACAGTTTTTTTTTTTTTTTTTTTTTTTTGCTGTACGCGGGCCTCTCACTGTTGTGGCCTCTCCCATTGCGGAGCACAGGCTCCGGACGCGCAGGCTCAGCGGCCATGGCTCACGGGCGCAGCCGCTCCGCGGCATGTGGGATCCTCCCGGACCGGGGCACAAACCCGTGTCCCCTGCATCGGCAGGCGGACTCTCAACCACTGCGCCACCGGGGAAGCCCCAGGTACAGTTTTTAGTGCTTTACAAATATTAACTCATTTAATCCTCATAATAAACATATGAGGTGGGCACTAAGAAATATCAGAGTCATTTTCACAAGAAGAGATATGGTCTGTAAATATTCCTTAGTTACTTTGTATAGACCCCATTCTTCACTGCCTGAGGAGTCCATCCTTCAGCTGCCTGACTAATTGTAGGCTGCTTAACTAGACACTGGTTGGATAATACGTTGCTCTTGGGTTTTGGGTCTGCTTTTTTCTCCCAAAATAATTGGCAAGGAAAAAATTTAAAAGATCCTGTGATTTTTAAAATTGTAAGGTTTGGGGTGGGCTTTGGGCATAATCACAATCTGTTTTAAAATTCACCCTCTAGTCATTGTAAAGACAAACTGGTTTAGACATCAGTAGGGAAGTTGAGCTTAAGTTGCCTTCTCCTAAATGCATTTATACCTAAGGATAATCTGGTTACTTGGTTTGTTTGTTCGCTCATTCTTTTTGTGAATGGACCTTAGCTTAATGGCGGACAAAAATATTTATTGAGCACCTCCTGGGTGCCAGGTACTCTGCTTAATGTTGAGAGGTTCTAACATAAACAAGACACAGTCCTTTCCCTCGAAGGGTTTACAGCCTGCTTCTTATATTCTTTGCCCACTTTGAATCTTCAAGGGCATAAATAACCTGCTGTTACCTCAGCAGCAGGCAGACAGCTGGTATGGTATTTATTTGTAGAAGTTAGGGCAGAGGTTGGGACATGAGAAGGTTGGAATGATTCTAGAGATAAAAGCTTGGGTAGTGATTTTTAGAGGACGAGGGAAATCATTAGAGGAATATAAATGGATATTAAACACAAGGATTAGACTTCCCTGGTGGTGCAGTGGTTAAGAATCCACCTGCCAATGCAAGGGACACAGGTTTGAGCCCTGGTCTAGGAAGATCCCACATGGTGGAGCAACTAAGCCCGTGTGCCACAACTACTGAGCCCACGTGCCACAACTACTGAACCCATGTGCCACAACTACTGAAGCCCATGCACCTAGAGCCCATGCTCCGCAACAAGAGAAGCCACCGCAATGAGAAGCCCACGCACTGCAATGAAGAGTAGTCCTCGCTCGCCACAACTAGAGAAAGCCCGCATGCAGCAACGAAGACTCAGCGCAGCCAAAAATAAAATAAATAAATAAAAATTAAAAAAAATTGTATATAAACACAAGGATTTTCCCCTTGCAGAGGATTATAGGGAAGGAAATTCTGGGGGTAGACTACAAGGCAAGATATAATAGTGACATGCCATAATTATGGTATTCAACATAGTGGTTAAATTTGAAAAGTGCCCTTTTCAAAATGTCATTCACAGCTTAAAGGCAGATTTTGATGTGTGATAGAAATCAGCTCCTATTACAGTGAAAGACAAAAGACCATTCAGTTTATTCTTTTTATCTAAAATGATAATGGTTTTGTCGCAGCAATTTAGCAGGGCTTCCCTTTTGTAAATTTTTCCAGCAGTATAAACATTTTAAAGGCAATAGCTGGGTTACTAGGATATAACATTTCTGGAAACTAACATTTTGGTTAAAACATGTTGGTTGATTGTTAAAATAACAGCTTTATTGAGGTATAATTCACATAATGTACAATTCACCAATTTAAAATGTACAATTCAAAGGTTTTTAGTATAATCACAGAGTTGTGTGTTGATTTATTTTTAGATCCACCTGACTCGTTCCTGAAAGAATTGAAGGTGGTTGTGACATCATATTGTTTCTGGTTTTGAAAATATTTGCTGGTCTTGACTTTCCAGTGGGTGTCTGAATGATGACATCACTTGTAGCTACTTTCAGCAACTTCAAAGGATTCAGCATTTGTGGAGCAGGGTTTATTAATTAGACCTGGATGGATCACCAATAGCAATAAAATGGCATCCTAGTCATGCTCACATGAAGTTCCCAGACACCATGGGTACCACGTAAATGCTGTAGAATGGCCAAGATTACCTGAAGTTTAATTAGGAGCCCCATAGTATGTCAGGATGCTGAATTTTCTAACAGTACAGAAACAGTCTAAAACCCTCACTCCAGAAGCCAAGTACACTTTCCTTAGATGAAACAACTATTAGGCCAGTAGATTGTATATCTGTAATCTTCCTTTCCCACCATATTTCCTCATACCTACTGAAGCTGCATGGACTAGATTTTTTCTGGGATAGTCCCAATTTTATATTCTATGCAGTTGTCCCTTTAAATGATCAATCCTGGAAATTCTAATATTTTGGTGTTGAAATTGCATTTCTTAGACTGCTTCCAGCCTCTTAAAGCAGAACAGAAATCTCTGATCATGTTCCCTGATTTGGGCTTTGGCAAGTAAATTCACTTTTCTTAAATCTCCTGTCATGCTCCTTCTATCTGTATTTCTTCCTTATGTCCTTTGGCCTGTTAATGGCTCTGCTATTTTCCTAGTCCCTCATGCTGGAAACCTCTGTAGCTTTTTCTTTGTCTCATATTCTACTTCTTCTTTACCAATTCTAATTTTACTTGACATCCAGCTGACAGTTCTCTGTCTTAATGACCTGTACACATTTCTATCTTATTATAGTTATCTGTATATATGTAAGCCACTCCCACAATACTGTAAGCCCCCTGAGATGCTGGTCAGGGTTTGTTTACCTCCTGTAGAGCCTATCACAATGTCTTCCACATAGTATGTGTTCATTAAATATTTGTTGGATGGATTAAAAAATATTTAAACAGGAGAGAAACAGAAAATAATGGTTTGGGATGATTAGTCCACTTGTAGGAATGAAGCAGGGTGTAATGGAGTGGTTAAACAAGTAAGCACATTTTCAGGCATGATGAACAGGGTGAGTAATAGAGAAGAGAGCTGGGAGCCAGGGAGACCAAGGAAAATGTTGTAGGAAACAAAATGGAAAGTGATGAAAGTCTGGTAGATTGAAGTGCAGGCAGAAAGTGTGAGAGACAGGTCTCTGTGATGGAGTAGATACAGGAAGAGAAGGAGAGGAAATAGTGTAAGTTAACACCAGTGGCTCTAGCTTTGGAAACTGGAAGTTAATTCTCATTATATCATGAATTTTTGCTGACTCTGGAATTTGTAAGTGGCTGAGAAATACTTCTTTAGACTGTTTGAGCAAAGCAGAATGGTTGTGATCTCCTCTTGAAATTTGTTACTGTTTCTTGAAGTGTGACAGTTCGGTGTATTGCCCAGTGGCTAAAAGATTACAAAAAAGTTATAATTTTAATGAGAGTTGCTACTGCCACATAAACAGGTTAATTCTTCCTGGTGCTTTTAGCTTTTTGAAGTAAGGGGATACTGGAGGAAGGTCTGAATGGGGTTCCGGGGATTTAACTTCAACCTCCAAAAGGTTGAGGTGGAGTGGGGGGGATAACTTTCCTATAGGAGACTGTGGGAGAGAAGAGTAATTTAGCTTTTGTGTTCTTCACTTTATCATGAATTTTGCCTCCATCAGGAGAATCTAGGGGCACATGGCCCACTAGAGGATGGATTGGATTTATCTGTCTCCACTTTAGGTAATTCCTAACGAACTATGAGGTATTATCAGAAGTATAAACTCCTGGCTGATCTATGGAATGAGGTCTGGCCCTAGGTGAAATATTGTGTGGGCGACACCACTCCACCCCACCAGGCGTGTCCTGTCCTACAGTAGTTTTCGCAGACTTTCTCCATTTGTCTACCTGGGGAGGTTGTCCTCTCCCTTCCCTCTGGCTCCTGCCTCTGTATCTCTGTCTCTCTCTAATCAACTTTATTGAGGTATAATTTACATTTAATAAAATTCACTCATTTGGGACTTCCCTGGTGGTCCAGTGGTTAAGACTCCATGCTCCCAATGCAGGGGGCCTGGGTTCGATCCCTGGTCAGGGAAATAGATCCCGTGTACCACAACCAAAACCCCATATGCCACAACTAAGACCTGGCGCAGCCAAATAAATAAATATTTTTTAAAAATCACTAATTTTAAGTGCACAGTTTAATGAATTTTGATAAATATATTCTGTCATGTAATCACCATCACAAACAAGATATAGAACATTTCTATCACCCTCAAAAGTTCGTTGGTGCTTAGCTCCTTTTCTTCCCCAGCTTATTCAGAGAGTTTACTGGAGTTGGTTTGCCCGCTGGGGCAGAGGAAAGAGTTGTTTGTTTTCAAAAGTGTATGTTATGATTCCACCTTAGCTCAACCAATATTGATAACTGAATATAGAGACTTGACCTTGGGTGTGACTCCCATGGAGTTTCACTGACAGTGGGAAGTGGGAATAGTTGGAAAGGAGTTTAAGTGGTTTATTTAATCTTTTCTTCACACACTTACCACCTTACCTTTACTAATGGTGTCTGCTTTTGATGCCTTGTTTCCTTAGGTCCTTAGTGTGCTAAAATGCCCTTTAGTCAATTCTGCCCTTTAACAGTTCTCCTGCCTCATCTACCTTGGTAGTAATGTCCATCTGGGTTCGTGCTGATAGAGATTTTAAAACTTTGCAGAAACTTATCCCCGGCTTCTTCATGCCTCAGACAGTCTCCACTTCGTTTCAAAGCCCTTCTCAGTTGAAAGTCTCCTTAACCAGCTGCCATTTGCCTTAAACATCTCTATGTACCACAGAGGCTTTTTGCCAATTATAGAACTTAGGGATGATGTAATTATGCTTTAGTTTCAAAATAATGGCTGCAAACTTGGTTGAAATCAAGAAAAAAGTGCGTTATCCACTCCTAAGTGTTCATGAAGATCGTCTATCTACCTCCTTTGGCCCGATGTCATGCTGTGTTCAAAAATGTGAGCACAGGGACTTCCCTGGCGGTCCAGTGATTATGATTAAGACTCTGCCCTTCCACTGCAGGGAGCGGGGGTTCGATCCCTGGTCGGGGAACTAAGATCCCACATGCCACACGGCATGGCCAAAAAGTTAAAAAAAAAAAATGTGAGCACAGTGCTGGACTGGAGGGAGATGGGACATAAAAAAAAAGACAAGTTTAAAAAAAAAAAAAAAAGACAAGTTTTGTCTCTCTTTAGTCACTCACACAAAAACATGCATTGTCCTGGCCAGGAATCCTGTGTATGTGGTTGGAGTTTCCTCTTTTTTTTTTCGTATATTTATTTTTGTCTGTTTTGGGTCTTCGTTGCGGCATGTGGGCTTTCTCTAGTTGCGACTAGTGGGGGCTACTCTTCGTTGTGGTGCGCGGGCTTCTCACTCTGGTGGCTTCTCTTGTTGTGGAGCACGGGCTCTAGGCACGCGGGTAGTAGTTGTGGCACATGGGCTCAGTAGTTGTGGCACATGGGCTCAGTAGTTGTGGCTCGCGGGCTCTAGAGCGCAGGCTCAGTAGTTGTGGCGCACGGGCTTAGTTGCTCCGCGGCATGTGGGATCTTCCCAGACCAGGGCTCGAACCCGTGTCCCCTGCATTGGCAGGCAGATTCTTAACCACTGCGCCACCAGAGAAGTCTGGGGTTTCCTCTTGATAAATACATTCTGAAGGAATTTCAGAATGGGAGAAGTAAAATGATCAGGGCAGTGAAGAGGCTAGACAGATTAAAAGGACAGACTCTTCAGAAAGATGAAGGTGAAGTGGGAAAATGGCAAAGTATTTATTTAACACCAAGATTAGAAGTTTATAACATCAAATCCCAGTTTAGTAAGGATACTTGTTAGTTCTTTAAATAAATAAATATGTCATTTAAAATGAATTTCTACTCTAACCATTGTTTTACACATACGAAACTCATGATCTCAAGTTATGATATCAGCTAAGATGTGGTAGATAAATAGAAAGGGTCTGGCTAATTCATGGATCATAGTTCTGATACACCGACTTTCCGAACCACTCTTTGACAGTGTTAAACAATTTACCAGCCAGAGCTGTTTTAGTTGAAAGTGATGGAAACCCAACTCAAAGCCCAAAAGCATTTTATTTGCTTAGATGCCCTGAAAGCCCAGGCATGGCTAGATTCAAGACTCTGACATGGTACCTCTGGGGCTCTCTGTCACTGGCTTTCATGTCAGACTGCTATTTAATATTGCTTTCATCCTCAGGACAGCTCTTTTCAGGGTCAGTGGCACCTGCAGACCACATGGTCTAGCTCTGGGCCTGGGGGAAGAGAGCCTGGTAGAGGAATTCTGGTTGTCCTTGCTTGTGGTTGTGTGCCGAGTAGGTGGTGGGAGGGAGACCGTGAGCAGTCCAGTCTTGCTCATCTCAGAGGCCAGAGAGAGGATGGGGCATCCTGACTGATAGTCCTACTCAGACCTGGTGGGGTGGCTGAAAGCTGTTCCCCATCAGAAGGAATAGTGCTAGAGAGACAGAACAAAACAGCTACCCTCAACCAATGTCCACTATGAATCAGTCACCAAAAGTGACAAAGTGACTGAGTTCTGCCTCTCCTTTTCTGATTTTTGAGAAGATGAATAGGAGGGTTTTGACTAGGAGGACATTGGATATCTTTCCCCTAGAGAATCATTTTTAATTAAAAAAAAAAAGGCCATGGAGAATCAAGTGCAAATGTTGATAAAAGCATATGAGGGGCGGATAAATTAGGAGTATGGGATTAACAGATACACACTACTATATATAAAATAGGTAAGCAGCAAGGATTTATTGCATAGCACGGGAATTATATTTATAACAACCTATAATGGAAAATAATCTGGAAAAAAAATAGAACTGAATCACTTTGCTGTACACCTGAAACTAGCACAATATTGTAAATCAACTGTACTTCAACTAAAACAAAAAAAGCGTATCAGAGATAGATGGTTTAAAAAGTATTTTTTATTCAGTCTTATTTAGGGGGCTCTGAACCCTATGTAACCTTTCCTTCTGATCTCTTTCTGCCATATTTCCTCAGCATTTTATTTTCCTTTATTTTCTTCACATCCTTGTATGCAAACATTATTCTCTTACCCCATTTTCACCCAAGGATAAGTTGCGAAATTTCTTATTTCCCCCTTTTGACTGTTCAGATCATCCATTATTCATCTACAGTGTTCTAATCTTTTTTTTTGCTCTCTTACTTTCCACCATGTCATCTACTTCTTGATCCTGTACTACTGACTGTAGTTCATGTACCCACTCCTAATGCTCTCTTGTGCTTTATTATAACCAAATTTCTTATGGAGTGAATTATTTAGTAATTTAGATTGAGGAGGGTACTTCATTTCCTCAAAGCTTTGTATTCTTGCTTTGTTACCATTCCCTGAATCTGACATCTCCAAGTAGGAGTAATTTTGTGTGAGTTTACATAAATCATTTTCTGTGTATGTGAGTGTGTATGTGTTTCAAACAAACACTTTTGTGTTAGACTAGTTTTGACTAGTTAGACTAGACTAGTTAGAACTTAGTTTTTCATCTTATCATACTGGAGTGATTACAATAAGATAATCAGCTATTCCCTTAAGGATACGAGCTCCCTTTAAAACATTTTTATAGCAGTACTTAAAAAACGTTTAAACAGATTTGGTCTGTCTATGCTCAAGCTGAAAAAAATCTTCTAGTTTGATAAGCATCGTGCTCAGTTTGGGAGCAGAACTGCTAGAGATATTTTCCATAAAATTAGGAAAAGTATTTCTTAATAATAAGAAATTTGGGTCAAAACCTGGACTAAACTTTCATCAATTCAGAATGTGTATTCATTAAATCTTATTTTAGAAATGGAAAGTTAAACCCACTAGAGTTAATATTGTATTTTAACCCAGTCTTCCTGCTTATACTCATTTTCTTCATTCTAACCAAGATTTCTCAACCTCTGCACTATTCTTTTTTTCTGGGGGCTTGTCCTGCATGTTGTAGGATATTTAGCCTCATCTCTAACCTTTATCTGCTAGATCCAGTAGCATCCCCCACCCCTAGTTGTGACAGCCAATCCGTATTGTCTACAGACTGCCAAATGTTCCCTGGGGAGCAGTCCCCCTTCCCCCTGCCCCTGCTTGAGAACCACTGCCCTAGACCTTAAGACTTAGATTAGGGTAAGAAAAAGTGGGAAAGAGTTAAAAATAAAAATGGAGATTAATTGGAAAAACTTTTAAAAAATTGCCTTTTCAGGGAACTTCCCTGGTGGCGCAGTGGTTAAGGGTCAACCAGACAATGCAGGGGAGAGGGGTTCGATCCCTGGTCCAGGAAGTTCCCACATGCCGCGGAGCGACTGGGCCCGTTTGCCACAACTACTGAGCCTGCGCTCTAGAGCCCATGCTCCACAACAAGAGAGGCCACCGCAGTGAGAAGCCTGTGCACCGCAACGAAGGGTAGCCCTGCTCGCCCCAACTAGAGAAAGCCCACGCGCAGCAACGACGACCCAACGCAGCCAAAAAATTAAAAAAAAATTTTTTTTAATTGCCTTTTCAGTAATATCTCTTCTGCTTATAGGAATGATATATTGTAGACAATTTGGAGAATACAGAAACATAAAAAGGGGGCTTCCCTGGTGGTGCAGTGGTTAAGAATCGGCCTGCCAATGCAGGGGACACAGGTTTGAGCCCTGGTCCGGGAAGATCCCACATGCCGTAGGGCAACTAAGCCTGTGTGCCACAACTACTGAGCCTGTGCTCTAGAGCCCATGAGCCACAACTACTGAGCCCACATGCTGCAACTACTAAGCCCATGCACCTAGAGCCTGTGCTCCACGAGAGAAGCCACTGCAATGAGAAGCCTGCGCACCACAACGAAGAGTAGCCCCCACTCGCCACAACTAGAGAAAGCCTGCATGCAGCAACAAAGACCCAACACAGCCGAAAATAAATAAATAAAATTTAAAAAATAAAAAAGAAACATGTAAAGGAAGAAAATTAAAAATAACTGCCATCCAGAGATGATTATTTTCAACCATTAATTTACTTCAAGTCTTTTATCTATATTCATAATGTTAATTTTTATGATTTTTAAGCTTAATATGTATTGTGATAATTTTTATGTTATAGAATATTTTTTAATGAAAAAAAATTTTTTTAGGCTGCGCCATGCGGCATGTAGGATTGTAGTTCCCTACCAAGGATTGAACCTGCGCCCCCTGCATTAGGAGTGCGGAGTCTTAACCACTGACCACCAAGGAAGTCCTATAAAATATTCACTGAAGGGCTTCCCTGGTGGCGCAGTGGTTGAGAGTCCGCCTGCCGATGCAGGGGACGCGGTTTGCGCCCTCGTCCGGGAAGATCCCACATGCCGCGGAGCGGTTGGGCCCGTGAGCCATGGCCGCTGAGCCTGCGCGTCCGGAGGCTGTGCTCCACATTGGGAGAGGCCACACAGTGAGAGGCCCGCATACCACACACAAAAAAAAATATTCACTGAAAATGTTTTTAGTGGCTGCATAATATTCCATCATCTGGGTGTACCATAATTTATTTACTGTTGGGCATTTTCACTGTAATAAGAAATGTACTATGATGAGCATTTATTGTACATAAATCTTTGCTTGGATTAGTCAGCTTTAGTCAATTTTAGATTCTACATTTCCCTGGCAAGGGTTCGCATTTACAATTATGCAAGATAGGGTATTCACATTTATTTCATTTTAAAAATAGCACTTTTTATGTACATTGCTTCAGGGCTAGGATGACCAGATGTCCCACTTCTGTGAGATGCTTTCTGCCATCCAGTACCTTTTTTCTGCTTTGAAAAATCCTCTAAGAGTAGAACTGTATAAGTTTATTTCAAAAACTTAACCTTTTGGAAATCTAAACTATTTCCTTTTTCTGACAGTTTTCCTTATTGTTGCTCTTATTCACTGTTTCTCCTTGATCTTGGGTGAATCTGGGCCAGAAAGTATAATTGAATTAGAAAGATTTTAATTTTATTTTTTTAATCATCATCATTATTTGGTTATGTTTATTTTTAAATTTTATTTATTTATTTACTTTTACATATCTTTATTGGAATATAATTGCTTTACAATGGTGTGTTAGTTTCTGTTGTACAGCAAAGTGAATCAGCCGTATGCATACATATATCCCCATATCACCTCCCTCTTGAGCCTCCCTCCTACCCTTCCTATCCCACCCCTCTAGGTCATTTTAATTGGATTGTTCTTTTTGATATTGAGCTTCATGAGCTGTTTGTATATTTTGGAGATTAATCCTCTGTCCGTTGTTTCATTTGCAAATATGTTTCCCATTCTGAGGGTTGTCTTTTCATCTATTTATGGTTTCCTTTGCTGTGCAAAAGCTCTTAAGTTTCATTAGGTCCCATTTATTTATTTTATTTTTAAATTTTCATTACTTTAGGAGGTGGGTCAAAAAAGATCTTGCTGTGGTTTATGTCATAGAGTGCTTTTCCTATGTTTTCCTCTAAGAGTTTGATAATGTCTGGTCTTACATTTAGTTCTTTAATCCATTTGGAGTTTATTTTTGTGTATGGTGTTAAGTAGTGTTCAAATTTCATTCTTTTATTTGTAGCTGTCCAGTTTTCCTAGCACCACTTATTGAAGAGGCTGTCTTTTCTCCATTGTATGTTCTTGCCTCCTTTGTTGTAAATTAGGTGCCCATACGTGCGTGGGTTTATCTCTGGGCTTTCTATCCTGTACCATTGATCTATATTTCTGTTTTTGTGCCAGTACCTTACTGTCTTGATTACTGTAGCTTTGTAGTATAGTTTGAAGTTGGGGAGCCTGATTCTTTCAGCTTCATTTTTCTTTCTCAAGATTGCTTTGGCTATTCGGGGTCTTTTGTGTTTCCATATGAATTGTAAAATTTTTTGTTCTAATTCTGTGAAAAATGCCTTTGATAGTTTGATAGGGATTGCATTGAATCTGTAGATTGCTTTGGGTAGTATAGTCATTTTGACAATATTGATTCTTCCAATCCAAGAAATGGTATATCTTTCCATCTCTTTATGTCATCTTTGATTTCTTTCATCAGTGTTTTATAGTTTTCTGAGTACAAGTCTTTTGCCTCCTTAGGTAGGTTTATTCCTAGGTATTTTATTCTTTTTGTTGCAATGATAAATGGGATTGTTTCCTTAATTTCTCTTTCTGATTTTTCGTTGTTACTGTATAGGAATGCCAGAGGTTTTTGTGCATTAATTTTGTATCCTGCAACCTTACCAAATTCATTGATTAGTTCTAGTAGTTTTCTGGTGGATTTTCTATGTATAGTTTCATGGCATCTGCAAACAGTGACAGTTTTACTTCTTCTTTTCCAATTTGGATTCCTTTTATTTCTTTTTCTTCTCTGATTGATGTGGCTAGGACTTCCAAAACTATGTTGAATAGGAGTGGCGAGAGTGGACATCCTTGTCTTGTTCCTGATCTTAGTGGAAATGCTTTCAGATTTTCACCATTGAGTATGGTGTTTGCTGTGGGTTTGTCATATATGGCCTTTATTATATTGAGGTAGGTTCTCTCTATGTCCATTTTCTGGAGAGTTTTTATCATAAATGGGTGTTGAATTTTTTCAAGAACTTTTTCTGCATCTTTTGAGATGATCATATGTTTTTTATTCCTTACTTTGTTAATGTGGTGTATCACATTGATTGATTTGCATATATTGAGGAATCCTTGCATCCCTGGGATAAATCCCACTTGATCATGGTGTATGATCCTTTAAACATGCCATTGGATTCTGTTTGCTAGTATTTTGTTCAGGATTTTTGCACCTATGTTCATCAGTGATATTGGTCTATAATTTTCTTTTTTTGTGATATCTTTTTCTGGTTTTGATGTCAGGGTGATGGTGGCTTCGTAGAATGAATTTGGGAGTGTTCCTCCCTCTGCAATTTTTTGGAAGAGTTTGAGAAGGATCGGAGTTAGCTCTTCTCTAAATGTTTGGTAGAATTCACCTGTGAAGCCATCTGGTCCTGGACTTGTGTTTGTTGGAAGATTTCTAATTACAGTTTCAATTTCATTACTTGTGATAGGTCTGTTTATATTTTCTAATTCTTCCTGGTTCTGTCTTGGAAAATTGTACCTTTCCAAGAATTTATCCATTTCATCGTGGTTGTCTGTTTTATCAGCATATAGTTGTTTGTAGTAGTCTCTTATAATCCTTTGTATTTCTACAGTGTCAGTTGTGATTTCACCTTTTACATATCTAATTTTATTGATTTTCATCCTCTCCCTTTTTTTCTCGATGAGTCTGGCTAAGGATTTGTCAAATTTGTTTATCTTCTCAAAGATCCAGCTTTTAGTTTTATTATCTTTGCTATTGTTTTCTTCATTTCTAGTTCATTTATTTCTGCTCTGATTTTTATGACTTCTTTCCTTCTACAGACTTGGGTTTTCTTTGTTCTTATTTCTCAAGTTTGCTTTAGGAGTAGGGTTAGATTGTTTATTTGAGATTTTTCTTGTTTCTTGAGGTGAGATTGAATTGCTATAAACTTCCCTCTTAGAGCTGCTTTTGCTGTCTGTCGTCGGTTTTGTGTTGTCATGTTTTCATTGTCATTTGTTTCTATGAATATTTTAAATTTCTTCTTTGATTTCTTCAGTTATCTCTTGGTTTTTTAGTAGTGCACTGTTTAGCCTACATGTATTTGTGTGTTTTTCAGTTTTTTTTCCCTGTAATTGATATCCAGTCTCATAGCATTGTGGTCAGAAAAGACTCTTGATACAATTTCAATTTTCTTAAATTTTCCAAAGCTTGATTTGTGACCCAAGATATGATCTATCCTGGAGAATGTTCAATGTGCACTTGAGAAGAAAGTGTATTCTGCCACTTTCAGGTGGAATGTTCTATAAATACCAGTTAAATGTATCTGGTTTATTGTGTCATTTAAAGCTTGTGTTTCCATATTTATTTTCTGTTTGGATGATCTGTCCAATGGATAAAAGTCTATTTTATCTGATATGAGTATTGCTACTCCAGCTTTTGATTTCCATTTGCCTGGAATATCTTTTTCCATCCCTTCACTTTCAGTCTGTATGTGTCCCTAGGTTTGAAGTGGGTCTCTTGTAGACAGCATATATATGGGTCTTATTTTTGTATCCATTCAGCCAGTTTGTGTCTTTTGGTTGGGACATTTAATCCATTTACATTCAAGGTTATTATTGATATGTATGTTCCTATTAACATTTTCTTAATTGTTTTGGAATTGTTTTTGTGGGTCTTTTTCTTCTCTTGTGTTTCCCTCCTAGAGGAGTTTGTTTAGCGTTTGTTGTAAAGCTGGTTTTGTAGTGGCTGAATTCTCTTAGCTTTTGCTTGTCTGAAAAGCTTTTGATTTCTCCAGCAAATCTGTATGAGAGGGCTTCCCTGGTGGCGTAGTGGTTGAGAGTCCACCTGCCGATGCAGGGGACATGGGTTTGTGCCCCGGTCCAGGAAGATCCCACATGCTGCGGAGCGGCTGGGCCTGTGAGCCATGGCTGCTGAGCCTGCGCATCCGGAGCCTGTGCTCCGCAACGGGAGAGGCCACAACAGTGAGAGGCCTGTGTATCACACACACACAAAAAATCTGTATGAGATTCTTGCTCGGTAGAGTAATCTAGATTCTTGCTCAGTAGAGAAATCTTGGTTGTAGGTTTTTCTCTTTCATCACTTCAAGTGTATCCTGCTACTCCCTTGTAGCCTGCAGAGTTTCTGCAAAAATCAACTGATAACCTTACAGGGATTCCTTTGTATGTTATTTTTTGTTTTTCCCTTGTTGCTTTTAATATTTTTTCCTTGAATTTAATTTTTGTTAATTTGATTAATATGTATCTTGGTGTGTTTCTCCTAGGGTTTATCCTGTATGGGACTCTGTGCTTCCTGCACTTGGGTGACTTTCCTTTCCCATGTTAGGGAAGTTTTCCACTATAATCTCTTCAAATATTTTCTCAGACCCTTTCTTTTTCTCTTCTGCTTCTGGAACACTAAAGTGCATTTAGTGTTGTCCCAGAAGTCTCTGATATTGTCTTCAATTCTTTTCATTCTTTTTTCTTTACTCTGCTCCTTGGCAGTTATTTCCACCATTTTGTCTTCCAGCTCACTTTGTTCTTCTGCCTCAGTTTTTCTGTTACTCAGTTATTCTGTTATTTGTTTGTTCTTTAGTTCTTCTAGATCTTTGTTAAACATTTCTTGTATTTTCTTAATCCGTGTCTCCATTCTACTTCTGAGATTCTGGATCATCTTTACTATCATTACCCTGAATTCTTTTTCAGGTAGCTTGCCTATTTCCTCTTCATTTATTTGGCCTTGTAGGATTTTACCTTACTTCTTCATCTGTGACATATTTTTTTGCCGTCTCATTTTTTTTTTTTTTTTTATGCGTGGGATTGTGTTCCTGTCTTACTGGTTGTTTGGCCTGAGGCTACCAGCACTGGAGTTTGTAGGCTGTTGAGTAGAGCTGGGTCTTAGTGCCCAGATGCTGACCTCTGGGAGACCTCAGTCCAATAAATATTCCCTGCAGTCTGAGGTTCTCTGTTAGTCCAGTGGTTCGGACTTGGAGCTCCCACCACAGGAGCTTCAGCCCAACCCTCGGCTCATGAACCAAGATCCCACAAGTTGCACAGGGTGGCAAAAAAAAAAAAGAATGACAACAAAATAAAAAATAAAATTAGACTAGGAAACTAACAGATATGTTAGAAAGAATATAAAAGTAAAAATATAGATGAAACAACAACTGGAAGGTAAAACAGAACCACAATAGTAAAAAAGAGGAGAGAAAAAAAAAAAGGTGGAAAAGGCCTTGTCTGTGGAGGTCGGGGCCTAAGCAGGGGTGGGGTTTGGGCAGTGGGCGGGGCATATGCTTAGGACCCACAGGGCTGGAAAAGGCCCTGGGAGGGGTAGGGGGTGGGGCTTAGGCTCAAGGAACAGAAGGGGCCCAGGCGTGCCTCTGCCTCGTCTCAGAGGCCAGGGGACCCCACCTGGGAGTACAGCCCTCTCCTGCTCCTCCCGTCCTGGAGGCCCCCTCCTTTCTGCCTCTCCTTTTCTCCCCTGGCCTCCCTCCTATGCCCCCAGGACCAACGCGGCCTGGAGGGGCCTCTGAGGGCGTAGGACCTGGCCCGAGAGCTTGGCAGACTTACCTGGCTGATTGCACAGGGGAAATACTCCCTGATCTGAGCCCCTTAGGGACCCTCCAGGTGTGGGAACCCCTCCCCACTCTCAGCCACCCTCAGGGGTGCTGGTCCTGTCCGGCCTCCACTTCTCCTCCCTCCTCAGTCCCCCCACGTCCTACCAGTTTGCTTGGAGGTTCCTCTTGTCTTCTTGGGTGTTGAGGTCCCCCACCAGCGTCCGGCAGGCACCCTAGTTGTGGGGAGACACATACTCTGTGTCTTCCCACACCGCCATCTTGACTGCCCTAAAAAGATTTTTAAGAAGAGAAAAAAATCTGTGAAGCTAGTCTTTTTTTTTTTTTTAAAGCATTAGTATTTTTATTTTATTTTATTTTATTTTGGCTGTCTGTGTTGGGTCTTCATTGTAGTGCGTGGGCTTCCCCTTGCAGTGGCTTCTCTTTGTTGTGGAGCACCGGCTCTAGATGCACGGGCTTCAGTAGTTGTGGCACACAAACTCAGTGGTTGTGGCTTGCGGGCTCTAGAGCGCAGGCTCAGTAGTTGTGGTGCATGGGCTTAGTTGCTGTGCAGCATGTGGGATCTTTCTGGACCGGGAGGGTCAAACCCAGTGAAACCAGGGATCGAACCCATGATCCCTGAGTTCGACCCCATTGGCAGTTGGATTCTTAACCACAGCGCCTCCAGGGAAGTCCCTAAAACTACTGGCTTAAGCATATAAACAATATAATTTTAACTTGAAAATTACCTGAAAATATGTTATTTCATTATAGACAACATACCTTTCTAATTAGAACAAACTGCCATTTGTCTGGAGTGGTCAGAGGATGAGTTTTCCTTCAGTGGGCAGTCAAGAACCTGAGGGACCTTCAGTATCAACTACCTGCTTTAAAGCAATTAAGATGGAACAAAACACACCAGTGCTAAAGACAGTGCCGTAGAATGGAATGTTCATAGCTCCCAGAAGGTGTTTTGAGGTTTGTGAGGCCTGCAGGCACTGCTGTGCACAGCAGCCCTCCTTAAGGACTGGTAGCTAGAAATGTGGTTAAATGTTGATTGTGTGGAAGTTTAGGTATTGAAGACATAGGAAACTGAGTCGAAGCCTTAGCATCCTTGGTAGTTCTTTGCTTTTCTTCCTGCACTAAAATCTAAGATTTTAAACCTTATTTAGTTTTCATTTGCTTTCTTCTAAAAGCTGTGACTAGCATAAATGCATGATTCCAGGCAGTATAATTAACAAATAATAATGGCTAATATTTACTGAGGCCTTACTGTAGACCAGATACGGGTCAGAGGACTTCGTTACAACTGTTCCTTCCGGAACAGAGAGGCTTCCACCTCTCACAGTACCCGAAAGTCAGGCAGTGCATTATAGCTGTCAAGGCATGAACTCTACACTTGAATTCTGGTTCGAATCCTGGTTTCGCTATTCACTTTCTCTGTGACCTTAACAAAGCCACTTAATCTCTCAATTTCCTCATTTTTATAATGGGGATAATAATATCTACCTCATGTGGTTTTAATAATGACTGAATTATTTAATATATAAAACATACATAATACTACGCACTTATAAACGTTAGCTGTTAGTATTGTTGCTGTTCAGTTATGGCTGTCATTCTCCACTCTATCCGGCTGCTTTGTCTTCTTTATAAACTTAGCTACCTCTTATTGCCTCTTAGAGATTGGTGCTCCTAGGCTGTGTCCTTGACCTACACTTTCTCCCACTGTGGCCTGATCTGCTCCTGATGAGTCAGGACCAACCCTGTGCTGATGATTTCCAAATCTGTTTCTGACCTACTTGCTCTCCTTACAAACTGAGATCCTTACAGACAACTGCCTATGGACAAGCACCTCAAACCTAGTGTAATTAAAATTGAAATAGTCATTTACTCCCTCTTCATGCTACTTAATTTCTCTGTGCTACTTAATTTCTCTGTCTTAGTTTTCTCATCTATATGATGGGATAACAGTAATACCTACTTCATAGGGTTATTTTGAGGATTAAATGAGATAGTTCATGCAAAGCACTTATAAGAATGCCTGGTACAGGGACTTCCCTAGTGGTACAGTGGTTAAGATTCTGAGCTCCCAATGCAGAGGGCCCAGGTTTGATCCCTGGTCAGGGAATTAGATCCCACATGCCACAACTAAAAGATCCCACACGCGGCAATGAAGATTCTGCCTGCTGCAGCTAAGACCTGGTCTAGCCAAATAAATAAATAAACAAATAAATAAATAAATTTTTTTTAAAAAAAAGAATGCCTGGTACATATTTAAGAAACATTCACCATTCTGATTGTTGTTTTTATTTGTTTTCCTTGTCTAGTGAATAGCATCAACATCTAAAGCATTAACCCAAACCAAAACTTAGAAATTTTCTTGATTTACTTCCCCTCCCGCATTCCCACCCCTGTACCCTAACTGATCAGTTTCCATTTCCTGGTATTATTTTCACTCTATTAATTCTTTCCTGGATCCCCTAACAGCTTCCTAAGCAATTTTTGGTCTTACCTCCTGTGATCTGTTTTTCTTTCCGCTACCAGAGTGATCTTTATGTAATGCACATATTTGATCATGTCACTCTCTGGCTTGAAATTCCTCAGTGATTCCCCATTGAATTTTGTCTTGAGAATAAATTTATTAATGTAGTGCTTCCTAAACTTTGGTGTCCATCTGAATCACCTGGGAATCTTGTTAAAGTGGAGATTCTGATGGAGATCTGTGATGGAGCCCCAAGACTGTATTTCTAACAACTTCCCGGTGTTGCCAGTGCTGCTGGATTGAGGGCCATGGCTCGAGCAGTGAGGCTGTAATGCATAGGGCTCTTCCTGACCTACCTTCACCTTGGGCCTGCCTCATCTCTTGTGTTTCCCTCCAGGCATTCAGGTCTTCACTTTAAGTCAAGAGCTCTCCAGGGTGCCTTTTTGCCACATTGCAGCATTCCCCTTGCCTGGCTTTCTCTACTCCTGTTCGTGAGTTAGTTCCTCCAGACCCATTCTGCCTAAGATGCCCCTGTGTCCTGACACTTAACTACACTGCATTGCAGTTGTTTATCTCCTTGTGCTTCTCTGAGCCTCTTAAGGACAGGGGAGATATCTTGTTTGTTTTGTTTTAATAACAACTTTATTTTAGATGTATATTTCACATACAATACAATTTATGCATTTAAAGCATGTAATTTAATGGTTCTCATCTGTTTTTTTTTAAGAAGATGTTGGGGGTAAGAGTTTATTAATTTATTTATTTTTGCCGTGTTGGGTTTTCGTTTCTGTGTGAGGGCTTTCTCTATTTGTGACAAGCGGGGGGCCGCTCTTCATCGCGGTGCACGGGCCTCTCACTATCTGTCACGGCCTCTCTTGTTGCGGAGCACAGGCTCCAGAAGTGCAGGCTCAGTAGTTGTGGCTCATGGGCCTAGTTGCTCCGCGGCATGTGGGATCCTCCCAGACCAGGGCTCGAACCTGTGTCCCCTGCATTGGCAGGCAGATTCTCAACCACTGCGCCACTAGGGAAGCCCCTCTCATCTGTTTTTTGAACCAACATCTAGACCAGGGTTTGGTCTAGTAACAAGTCCATGATTGAATGAATGCATTAATTAAATGACATAAAGTACCATTGGTAAGCTTTCTCTAAATTTTCCTCTCCATATCTATATTTTTGGGATTTAACATTTCGGCATTCACATCATCTTATTTATTCATCAATAACTCTTCATGAGCTTCCTCCTCCCACCCTTCTTTTTGGCACCAGGGATGGGAACCACTTCATTCTTCCCTTGGTCAGTTTTGAGGCATTATTACAGATCACTGTCCTGGGTTCTCCAGTGCTTCCAGTTCTTTTTTTCAGCTCATGCTGTAACAAGCAGTACTGACTGAAAGCACAGATTCTTATTTTTTTTTTTTAAACATCTTTATTGGAGTATAATTGCTTTACAATGTTGTGTTAGTTTCTGCTCTATAATGAAGTGAATCAGCTATATGTGTACATATATCCACCATCCCTTCCCTCTTGTGTCTCCCTCCCACCCGCCCTATCCCACCCCTCTAGGTGGTCACAAAGATGGTTGTTTTTTTGTTTGTTTGTTTTTGATATTGAGTTGCATGAGCTGTTTGTATATTTTGGAGGTTATTCCTTTGTCAGTTGTTTCATTTGCAAATATTTTCTCCCATTCTGAGGGTTGTCTTTTCATCTTGTTTATGGTTTCCTTTGCTGTGCAAAAGCTTTTAAGTTTCATTAGGTCCCATTTGTTTATTATTGTTTTTATTTCCAT
Organism: Neophocaena asiaeorientalis asiaeorientalis; assembly: GCF_003031525.2. NCBI lineage: Eukaryota > Metazoa > Chordata > Mammalia > Artiodactyla > Phocoenidae > Neophocaena > Neophocaena asiaeorientalis. Next base: position 2,043,478 of record NW_020174056.1, read on the forward strand.
TTGTCTAGGAGGTGGGTCAAAAAGGATCTTGCTGTGATTTATGTCATAGAGTGTTTTTTCTATGTTTTCCTCTAAGAGTTTTATAGTGTGTGGCCTTACATTTAGGTCTTCAATCCATTTTGAGTTTATTTTTGTGTATGGTGTTAAGGGACTGTTCTAAAATCATTCTTTTACATGTAGCTGTCCAGTTTTCCCAGCACCACTTATTGAAGAGACTGTCTTTTCTCCATTGTATATCTTTGCCTCCTTTGTCATGGATTAGTTGACCATAGGTTCGTGGGTTTATCTCTGGGCAAAGCACAGATCTTAACATGCTGCTTTCCCGCTCAAAACCCCTGACTAGTCTCCAACACCCCCCCCACCCCCGCCACCTCCAAGTGTCTACTATAGAATTAACTTATTCCTTAGCCTGACATTCAAGACTTGTGATCTCTCTAACTGTAATCTCTTGACTTGATCTTTTGCAGCACTGGGAGTTCTCAGACTTTACTATACATAGCAATCAACTGGAATACTTTTTAAAATGTAAATTCCTGGGTCTTTCCTCCAGAAATTTAGCCAGTGGTTTTGAGAGTCCCACGAATCTGTTTTTAACCAGTGCGCCATAAGGGATTCTGATACAGGTGGTCTGTGGAAGCCCACTCTCAGACGCTGAAGCAACCTTGCTGCTGGAGACTGTGTTCCAGTGTTGCTTGACTCTGGACTTTGTTCACCATGCTTCCCTCTTGCCACCTAGGAAACGCTCAATAAGAGTTAATGGAATTGAACTATTTGTTGAGTGGTGGTGTTGAGTCTTTTTAAAATTGTAAGATGACATTACTGTAGACATATTTTCAGCCACTTTTTTTTCCCTGGCTGTCCTTAATGTGTTACTTTTAATAGGATATGTGAGAAGACCTGGCACATGGTAGTGACCCAGTAAATCTTTTTGCTATTTTTAAAGGCAACTGGAAAAACTGCCTCTTATATTAAAACTTAATTGAGAGTCTTCTATGGTGAAAGATATTCTATTACCTTTACTAATAATAGGTGTGAAATAGTATAAGAAATGACTTGCAAAATTACTTTGGGAGCTTTTTTTTTTTGTTAAATAAAGTTTTTAAAAAACGGTAAAAATAGGGACTTCCCTGGTGGTTCAGTGGTTAAGACTCTGTGCTTCCATGCGGGGGGCCCTGGTTCAATCATGGGCTGGGGAAATAAGATACCACAGGCCACGCCGCGCTGCAAAAAAAAAAGTAAAAATAATGTTCAGTGCAGAACCTTTGGAAATTCAGAAATACAAAAGGAAAAACTTCCATGTAATACCTCTATCCTTAGATACTTTTAATATTTGATGTAAGTCTGCTCATTTTCCTGTGTATATTTTCTTTAGCAAAATGATTTATTTTGTGCATACTAGTTTGTAGCAAGATTTTTTCTCTAAGGAGTATATGTGAACATTTTCCTGTACCAATACATACTCTTCTACACTGTGTTTTTAATGCTTCAGAGTATTATATCACATGAATTAGTCATATGTTATTCAACCAATCCCCTACGATAAGTACGTCCAACTTTTTGACAATTTAACTGAAGAGAACCAAAAGCCTTTGTGTGTTCTTTGAAAAGAAACGAATTGTAGTTGTTAATGAATCTGACTATAATTTAAAAACATCGCATTTTTCTATGATAACAATATTGGTACAGAAACTTGGTGATTATCATATCAGTATTAAGAAGATTAATCTAGTTAGAGCTTAGAAGGACTAAAAAGAATACAGGAATATCAAAGCACTGAAGAATAAGTCCTTAAATATAACTGCATATTTGGTCTCAGAGTGTGTCAGCCACAACAGCTCTTTAGAGGAAATTCTCCAGACTAGAGTTAGATAGATCAAGATTATTAATCAGAGTGCCAAGGCAATCAAGCTGTAGGTTAGCTCCAACCTGAGAAGATACTGGATCCCTTCCTTCTCTAGTATTTTGGAAACCATACAGTAAGATAAGTTGTATTATAATGAACACATTTACATACCTGCCTGTTCTTGTTAGTCGAGGAGACTATCTCTGACTGGTAAAAGGTATTTGGGATTTGTCAAGCTCCTGCATCCATATTTAATGGCAGGATAGCCTGGTTGCTCAGAAACTGTTGGCTTTAGGAATGAAAAAGTTGACTTAGGCTAGAGGGGAAAGAAATATAGCAGAGGCAGTTATTTTAAAAAAAAAACACATTTACTGAGTAACTTGGGAAATAATCCATGAGACATGAGATCTTGAAAACCCTAAAAAGGAGTCTTTTTGTTAATGTATTTCAAATAGGCCCCCCTGGTTTACAAATACTGTAAATACATGTTTCTTACAATGAGCTTCCAACTGAAATATGTCTGGGAAACTGGCCAGGGGTTCTTAGGGCCTGGTTCTTCAGAAGATGTTCAGTCCCCTGGGGGCAGAGGTGGCACCTCTTTGGGTCCAAGAGTTTTCTGAGTCTGTGTCAGGAACAGTGCCTTATACCCAGGAAAATTGGAATAATTTGCAGACTGTGCCAAGTTGCCTCCTCGGTCATTGCCTGCTGGAGTCCTCAAGGTCCAGTTTGTCTCTTGGAGCCAGGGCTCCCACTACCGTGTGTTTAACAAGGATCTGGACAAAATGTGTAGCGTGCAGTTTAACTGTTTAGAGTAAGGATTGGGCTGTCTCATTTGAGTTTATGAAAATCTACGTGGTGGGGTCATTTAAAAGAACGTTAGTACCAATTTAACAAATCTGTAAGAGTCAGTTGTAATCTATGCCATTTTGTATATTAAACCTAGATTCTTAAAATAATGTTTTTCTTAAGGTTAAACATCTGTATTCTTATTTGGGTTGCATATCTATTGGTTATTTTTCAGGATTTTCTAAGGTAACTATCATAGACTGGTGAAATTTAATAAGTCTGAATGAATAGAGGCCAAATTAATTATTGTAAAATATATATGGGTAAAATAGTGTCACTACACATGATTCCAGCTTGCAAACTGCTTCTCTTGGGCAGCAGTTAAGGTTTTATAAGAAAGTATATAGGTTGAGTTTATTCAGAATGTGGTCAATACATAGACACAGAGTCTCAGCCAGAGCGCCAGAACTACCTCTGTGCATGCTTTCCACTTTAATTCCATAAGTAGCCAGTTGTCCTTTGGTTTTCATTCTTCACTGTCATAGCATAGTAACATCAGATGCAGCTGGAGCTTAAAGAAGAAGGGCCATGTTAATTAATTCCAGTGAAACAAAAACTGCCTCAAATAATTAATAGAATACAGTCTCATTAAAAGACCTTAGAGCTTTTTTTTTTCTGCTCTTCCCCCCCCTCCACTCCCCAAGGACTAGAGAAGGAGAATGGCGCAGATTGTTCACTTGAGACCATTTTAAGCTATTGATGCATCATCTTACAGTCCTCATTTGGTGGTTCTGATTTCAACATGAATCATTCAGGCCATGTAGTAATTTTCTCTTATTTTCTGTTGAGGCTCTCTTTTTGCCTTCAGTGACAGTTTTCAAGAGAGCAGTTCATGAACTTAGGCTTTGTCAGAATCTAAAAATGGCCTCTATTTTATTGTCTTATTTATATCTGTCATATTTTAGTTTAAATACAGCTGACCTAGCAAGCAAACATTTGTGTGTACAAGTAGGGTGGCAAATACCAGGTCAGGTTGCCTGCTGGGTTATTGGAGGGAAGAAGAGGCTATGTGTGTTCCCATCATTGTTTCTATCAGCTGATCTTGCTATTATAAGGTTCGTTCTTTTTTTTTCTTCCAGATAGTTAAGGAAAGAGGGATTATTGGACTTGAGAAAGCCAGAGTTAGGGAAAACCAGGTTGAGAGATAAGTAGGACGATCTTTTCCCATGCGATTGATTATCTTGGTTTTCCAACCCAACATCTTATAATCAGTAGAAGCTTCCATCCTGTGACCTATCCTTTGAGGACACTGCCTTTGAGCAAACTAGAAAGTTTAATCCACTTCTAATTTTAATAGTAGGTAAAAAGAGAATAAGAGGAAATTAACATATAACATGTGGTTTGCAGGTTTTTTTTTAACAGATAAAAAGATCTAGATTTTGTTGTGTTGTTGAAAACATGTTCAAGATTTTATGTGTGTTCCAGAGCTGCATTTTTGGTAGCGTAATAACAAAGATGTAAAGAAAAATACATACATACCATAGAAATGTAAAAAAAAGCTGAGGAAAGGATGGCTTGAGACTGAGAGATTTGGGTATGCTTGCCCAAATATGTGTTACCATGTATGTGCAGGGCAAGCATTATTATGTCTGGGAAAGGAAACAGCCCAATAACTCAGGGAACCAATGACTCATCTACAAGTAATATTGGCCATTGTGCTATAGAGGTAGTACACTCAAGAGTAGATGAAACGGAGGAGGGGTCAGACAAACAGGGCTAATAGAGATATATAGTTATGTTTCTACTTTTGTTTGTACATTGTGTTGTGATATCTTTTTTTTTTTTGGTTGCTTGTTTTGTCAGGTTAGTTGTAGTTTTTATCTAAGCTTTCTCAAACTAGCTACAAAAGGTTTGGATTATTTGACTCTACGTTTTGGAAAGATGTGATGTGATTGAAACAGCTTTGCCACTTTAGGATTTGTGTGAATCAGATACACTATGAAAAGGAAGTAGAGAAAAGGCTATTTAAATATATAAACAAGAGTTAAGCTTTACGAATCTGAATGAATTAAATAACAAATACATAAAGTGAACGGGAAATACTGAGAACAAATAGTATTTGTTCAGTAACGTGATATGGTTAAAAGTATGGTGTCCAGTGTTATGTTGAGCTTCTTCCTGTGTGACTATAGGCAAATAGTAAAGGTACCCACTCACAGGGCAGCTTGGAGGTTTTATATATAAGTATATATGTAAAGCACTTAGCTCAGTACTTGGCACATAATAATGGAGCCCATTAATATTAACTCTTCAGCTGGTATTATTGGCTTGCGTATTTCAAATGATTTGTAAGAATTCATTTTGTTAAAAGAGAAATCATAGCCCTAGGTAGTTCTCTACTTATCGTACTTTTAATGCTTCTAGAAGGTTTCAGGACCTAAGTTATACACACTAATACAATTCTCCCTTCATTCTAGATAGGACTTGGCTAGAAATACTCTTTCAGTTATAATCCATCTACAATTCAGCATTGTCAGCACCATTTGACATAGCTGTAGCTTTCATACCAGGCCCTTTTTAATGTCTCCTTCATCAGCATTCTCAACCTTTTTTTTCTGCCAGAAAGAGGAACTTATTCTAAACCAGGGCTCTTAAAGGTCCTGCACCCAGTTGTAATTAGCCAGCATAACTAGCACTTTATGAATCATATAGACATGTGTCATAAACTACTGGTTAAATCTCAAGAGCTAGTCCCAACCCTGTTTCTCTTGCCAGTATAAAGGTTTGAAAGACAGATACTCCTTTTTCTAACTTCCATTGTAGTTAGAGCTAGCTGTGTGATTCAGCTTTGGTTAATGTGATATAATCAGAAATCTTCTGGAGGGCCTCTACGGAAAAGAGGGATTATTGGACTTGAGAAAGCCAGAGTTAGGGAAAACCAGGTTGAGAGATAAGTAGGACGATCTTTTCCCATGCGATTGATTATCTTGGTTTTCCAACCCAACATCTTATAATCAGTAGAAGCTTCCATCCTGTGACCTATCCTTTGAGGACACTGCCTTTGAGCAAACTAGAAAGTTTAATCCACTTCTAATTTTAATAGTAGGTAAAAAGAGAATAAGAGGAAATTAACATATAACATGTGGTTTGCAGGTTTTTTTTTAACAGATAAAAAGATCTAGATTTTGTTGTGTTGTTGAAAACATGTTCAAGATTTTATGTGTGTTCCAGAGCTGCATTTTTGGTAGCGTAATAACAAAGATGTAAAGAAAAATACATACATACCATAGAAATGTAAAAAAAAGCTGAGGAAAGGATGGCTTGAGACTGAGAGATTTGGGTATGCTTGCCCAAATATGTGTTACCATGTATGTGCAGGGCAAGCATTATTATGTCTGGGAAAGGAAACAGCCCAATAACTCAGGGAACCAATGACTCATCTACAAGTAATATTGGCCATTGTGCTATAGAGGTAGTACACTCAAGAGTAGATGAAACGGAGGAGGGGTCAGACAAACAGGGCTAATAGAGATATATAGTTATGTTTCTACTTTTGTTTGTACATTGTGTTGTGATATCTTTTTTTTTTTTGGTTGCTTGTTTTGTCAGGTTAGTTGTAGTTTTTATCTAAGCTTTCTCAAACTAGCTACAAAAGGTTTGGATTATTTGACTCTACGTTTTGGAAAGATGTGATGTGATTGAAACAGCTTTGCCACTTTAGGATTTGTGTGAATCAGATACACTATGAAAAGGAAGTAGAGAAAAGGCTATTTAAATATATAAACAAGAGTTAAGCTTTACGAATCTGAATGAATTAAATAACAAATACATAAAGTGAACGGGAAATACTGAGAACAAATAGTATTTGTTCAGTAACGTGATATGGTTAAAAGTATGGTGTCCAGTGTTATGTTGAGCTTCTTCCTGTGTGACTATAGGCAAATAGTAAAGGTACCCACTCACAGGGCAGCTTGGAGGTTTTATATATAAGTATATATGTAAAGCACTTAGCTCAGTACTTGGCACATAATAATGGAGCCCATTAATATTAACTCTTCAGCTGGTATTATTGGCTTGCGTATTTCAAATGATTTGTAAGAATTCATTTTGTTAAAAGAGAAATCATAGCCCTAGGTAGTTCTCTACTTATCGTACTTTTAATGCTTCTAGAAGGTTTCAGGACCTAAGTTATACACACTAATACAATTCTCCCTTCATTCTAGATAGGACTTGGCTAGAAATACTCTTTCAGTTATAATCCATCTACAATTCAGCATTGTCAGCACCATTTGACATAGCTGTAGCTTTCATACCAGGCCCTTTTTAATGTCTCCTTCATCAGCATTCTCAACCTTTTTTTTCTGCCAGAAAGAGGAACTTATTCTAAACCAGGGCTCTTAAAGGTCCTGCACCCAGTTGTAATTAGCCAGCATAACTAGCACTTTATGAATCATATAGACATGTGTCATAAACTACTGGTTAAATCTCAAGAGCTAGTCCCAACCCTGTTTCTCTTGCCAGTATAAAGGTTTGAAAGACAGATACTCCTTTTTCTAACTTCCATTGTAGTTAGAGCTAGCTGTGTGATTCAGCTTTGGTTAATGTGATATAATCAGAAATCTTCTGGAGGGCCTCTACGGGGGTGGGGAGGTGGGGATTGCTTTTCAGATAAAAGGAACAGAAGCAAGAGAACAGTTTGGTTGCATATCTTCTTTCTTCCATTCATAAGTGTGGAATATGATGTATGGACTTGTGGCAGCAAAATTGCAATCATGAGATAACAAGCCTGAGAATGGAAAGTTAACAAGCGGAGGTGGCAACAGCAGAAAGATGGAGTCTGGGTTCTTAGTGATATTACTGAGCTGTCAGAACAACCCTGAGGTAACCTTCTCTGGACTCTTCATACATTATTAAAGTCTATTTAGTCAGACTTTTCTGTTCCTTGTAGTTGAAAGCATTCCTAACTTAAACAAGATGTAGCAGCTTTAATGTGAATAAATTAATATAAATTTGGGAGATTTTTTTCAATTTGTACAAATACAAATTTGTACAAATTCATGCATAAATAACATGGGAATATGACAGAATCCAAGAGGCGAAATGTGAATTCTCATCAAGCTTTTGACATTGCACAATATCAGCAGTAATGTCATATAAACTAGTCTTAGTCATAATTTATAGGTTCTCTGGCTACCTTGTGAGTCCTTTCTCACATTACCTATGGCTTTTTAAAGTCTTGCTTTCTTCAGGCTTAGCCACCTGAACATGACAGGGGCAAGGACTGAAGTTTCAATAATAAAGGAAAAGCTGGATATGAGAGAAAATGAGTGGGTGGAAGACATCAGTTAAAAGATGAGTGTGTAAAGACCATACCAGTCTTCCAGCCAGGGTTGTCTCTAGGCTGTCCTATAGTTCCATGTTCTTGAATTCCAGTGGGGGAAGAGGAGAACAAGATATTAAAAAGGCAAAGAAGGGCTTCCCTGGTGGCGCAGTGGTTGAGAGTCCGCCTGCCGATGCAGGGGACATGGGTTCGTGCCCCGGTCTGGGAAGATCCCACATGCCGTGGAGCGGCTGGACCTGTGAGCCATGGCCGCTGAGCCTGCCCATCCGGAGCCTGTGCTCCACAATGGGAGAGGCCACAACAGTGAGAGGCCCGCGTACCGCAAAAAAAAAA
>NW_020174056.1:2052193-2127517 GCF_003031525.2 Neophocaena asiaeorientalis asiaeorientalis
AAAAAAAAAAAAAAAAAAAAAAATCAAAAACGAAAAGGCAAAGAAGCAGCAGCAGCCGCAGCAGCCGGTGAAGGCCTAGAAGAATTCCTGGCAAACATTAAAAGCTCCTTCAACTCTGGGGTTCATTTCACTTGGTCTCTCAACTCTTATATGAAGTTTATGGTGAAGCCATACCAAACATACGCTTAGCTCAATGCTTGAAATTTTAGGTTATCCAGCGGTGTTAAGATGTTTGGTAAGTCTGTCCGTTTGGTATGAAAATTTAAAGTAGAGGTAGGCAAGGAAGGGAATACAGGTGTGAAAATAAAGAGAACTCTTGTGGAGAAAAGTAGTTAGAAAATTAAGAAAATTTGACCATATCATAGATGAACATGGTAGTAACATTTTCCACTGAGGAATTGCTCTTACTTAAATTTTGTCATTTGCTGAGACTCCCAAGGGAATGCCTCTTATGAGGCATTAATCATAAAGGAAGACTAATTTTTTGTGTAACTAAAGAAATAAACCAAAATATTTTTTTACCAATGGCACAAAGAATCATACTTTATTTTTTTTAATTTAAAAATAAATTAAAAATAATTAATTAATTGATTTTTGGCTGCGTTGGGTCTTCGTTGCTGTGTGTGGGCTTTCTCTAGTTAGGGTGAGTGGGGGCTACTTTTCATTGTGGTGCACGGGCTTCTCATTGCCGTGGCTTCTCTCGTTGTGGAGCTCGGGCTCTAGGTGCGTGGGCTTCAGTAGTTGTGGCATGTGGGCTCAGTGGTTGTGGCTCGCAGGCTCTAGAGCGCAGGCTCAGTGGTTGTGGCGCTTAGTTGCTCCGCTGCATGTGGGATCTTCCCAGACCAGGGCTCGAACCCACATCCCCTGCATTGGCAGGCGGATTCTTAACCACTGCACCATGAGGGAAGTCCGAGAATTATAATTTAAATGGAGGCTGGCACATGCAAACTCCTATTCATGTTCATTTGTTGATCATCAAGCTTGACAGTCTCTCTTTTCTCTCACTATACGTTTGGGACATGACTGGCCTTACTGATCACACATTTCTGTAGATGCAGCCTTGTTTCTGGTACAGAGTGAGAAGGCATTTGTAAAAGCACTGTAGGCAGATATGGAGGGGCTGCAACAGCAGCAGTATTAGATTTAGATCTTATGTATAAGTGATACAGTGTAATCACAGGCTCCACTTTCCATTTCCTCCTCACTCTGTTGTTAATAGACTCTGAAGTGCTTTTCATCTTATTAGAGTCTATTTATCTTGTGAATTTTTAAAAATTCAATTTTAGCTTATGTATATAGATATTTTCATGACTGCTATTAAAAAAGATAATTAACGTTTTGTATTGATATGGATAGATGTCCAGGATATATTGTTAAGTCAAAAAAAAGTGTAGAAGTATATATGTGTGCACATATGTGTGCGTGTGTATGCCTACGTTCTGGAAGAATTTATACTAGACTGTTGAGATTATTGAAAGCAGTTATTTCTAGAGGTGTGATTATGGGAGACCTTTACTTTCTAATTTATCTATAATATTTGGATTTTTATAATCAGCATACTTGTTTGTAATCAGAAAAAAACAAGTCTTTTCTTTCTTTAAGTAGTATAAACAAAGATGTTTCAGGGCTTCCTTGGTGGCGCAGTGGTTGAGAGTCCGCCTGCCGATGCAGGGGACGTGGGTTTGTGCCCCGGTCCGGGAAGATCCCACATGCCGCGGAGCGGCTAGGCCCGTTAGCCATGGCCGCTGAGCCTGCGCATCCGGAGCCTGTGCTCCGCAACGGGAGAGGCCACAACAGTGAGAGGCCCGCGTACCGCCAAAAACAAAAGAAAATGCTTTTTGTTTGGAAACCAAGAATGGCACTGCTCAGTGATGATCACATGTTTTCTTCATATAAGTCAGGAAAAATATATGAGTCTTTATTCCTGGTTTGGGCTGGTCCTCCCTGCCTCATTTGTCTCCATCTATAACAGGTTGAGCTATCATATCGTGGGGTATTAGAGCAAGGGGCCAGGCAGCGAAGCTTGTTATGCTGGTAGTTCATCCTTTGGCTTTTAGTTGTTCTTTCCAACCTTATATAAGACAAGCTAAAACATGGTTTTGTTATATTTTTGTTACAAATAATTTATTATTAAAATCAGATTATTTTAAGCTTCAGAGGAAAAAGTATATACTTTTACTCATATTTCTCCCTACCTCCTGTATACCCAGCTAAGTAAACCAAAATTTAATGGGGTCTATGGAGGCTGTATAGCAGTGAGTCAGAATGCTCAGTATGTCTAGTGTTTGGAACTTCTTGCCAAGGTTGTAGATGCTCTGAGTCTAATGTTTTCCTGAGTACAGTATTGTGTGAGTTGCATGTTTCAGTGCTAAAGAACACATTTTAAAAATGGAAGCATTCTCCAGTCTTTGTTAATGGGCTTTGGGAAAGAGTGGCTACATATTTATTTTATGGTTCAGCAATTAATGACGCAAAGTATAATAAATCTGATTTGCAAAACACTATAAATTGTTTAAGATCATTTGTCGGTCACTTAATCTGTGGGTACAGTCAAATCACTCTCAAACTGTTGGCTTTGAGATATAGTTTGCCTTGGACAAGAGGCTGCTCTTTCTGTCCCTTTCTTCCAGAGCATGTTAAATGACTCTCGAGTGCCAAGGTTCACAGCCTATTCACACATGGCCTGGGACAACCTCTCTCCCCTTGAACCGTGGTAGCAGCCCAAGGGTTCTACAAGCTTCAGTTCTTATCTCCACATGCCCATAGCCCTGTTGATAGTTCTGAGTTTTCTCCTATGATTAAAAACAAAATAGCTTTCCATTGATGGAAAAATCTAAAACATGTACTAAAGTAGAAAAAACAGTACAATAAGTTCCCATGTACCCATCCTCCATCTTTAACAATATCAACTCATGGCCAGTCTTCTGCCCCCACCCACTTCTGCTCTTCCATATTATTATTATTATTTTTGGGGGGGTACACGGGCCTCTCACTGTTGTGGCCTCTCCCGTTGCGGAGCACAGGCTCCGGACGCGCAGGCTCAGTGGCCATGGCTCACGGGCCCTTCCCAGACCGGGGCACGAACCTGTGTCCCCTGCATCGGCAGGTGGACCCTCAACCACTGCGCCATCAGGGCAGCCCTCTTCCATATTATTTTGAAGCAAATCCCAGATGTACTGTCATTTTATTCCAAGTATTTCAGTATGTGCAGAAAAGAATTACCATATTAGGCCTGACTGTTGTTCTTTGAAAGGCTTGCTTACAGGTTTGGCCCTTGGCTAGCAACTGGGAACTTGGATTTTGGGAGGGTTCTCACTGTCTTAACTGATAGTGGTGCACTGTGCTTAAGCTTTGTGTACAAATAATATCGTTTATGCTGAACACCTGCTTTCCTTCTGGGAAACTGGAATCTTGGAACGTGCTAGACAGAGTGGGCCTCTATAACCAGCCCCCAGTAAAACCTTGGGTACCAAGTCTCTAATGAGCTTCTCTTGTAGACCTTATTGTCACAACTTGTTCCTGGGAGAAATTCAGCGCATCCTGTGTGACTCCACTGGGAGAAAACTCTTGGAAGCTCTCACCTGGTTTCCTGTAGACATCACCCCATGTACCTTTTCCTTTTGCTGATTTTGCTTGGTATCCTTTTGTTGTAATAAATCTTAGCTATGAGTATGGTATAGACTGAGTCCTGTGAACCGTCCTAGGATATCACTGAACCTGGGAGCGGTCTTGGGGATCCCTGACACAGCATCTCTAACACAAGAACTTAAAAAAAAAAAAATACATATATATATATATACACACACACACATATATATACACACACACAAACATACATACAATCTCCATAATATCATTATTATTCAAAAAAATTAATAAAAATTTTTTAATGTCATCAAATGTGAAATCGGTATTTGCATTTCCAGTTGTATCATAAATTGAATCAAGGTTCTGGTACTACAACTGGTTGATATTTCTTTAAGTCTCTCTTAATCTATATGTTCCCTCTCCTTCTCTTTTCTTTTCTTTTTCTTTCTTTCTTTTTTTTTTATTTCCTTGAAATTTATTTGTTGAAGAAACTGGGTCATTTGTCCTATAGAATATCCTACAGTCTGCTTTTTGCTGATTATATTGCCATAGTGTAGTTTAATGTGTTCCTCTGTAAATTGCTAGTTGAACCTAGAGGCTTTTTGTATGAGTTCTTGAAAGCCCAGTGCCTTCATATGTCTTGAGGCTATGCCTTAATTTCTATTTGATTAATGTTTGCCAAACCCTTTGAGGTACTTGGATAAAAGGGGTTCTAACAGTAAATAGCTTTGTTTTCATTAGCATGAGACTATATCTTCTGACACTTGGAGCCTGAGTCATTGCACTTTAGAGAATCCGATAGAAAGTACATGGCTTAGTGTTCACTATCTGTCTTAAGGTACTACCCCTGGCAGAGTTCCCTGAGCTAAAGCTGGCTTTAGTGATTTAGGGTTGGTACAGTGCCATGGGGACCAGATATTATGATGTAAGTGGAAATGTAGTTTTTTCTTAAAATCTATCTTACTGGTTTTGAAGACCCTAAAACTTAAGATCGAAAACATCAGAAACCTACTAAAATCTGTAAACCCATTAAATTAATTTGCTATGCAACAAATCCCTTCAGTATCTCAGTAACTAAGTTCTAATTAATGTTACTAAGTTCCTCTTATTTCAACTCTATAGGAATAGTCTGACAACAAAGATCCAATATAGGTATCACAGGTCATCTTTGGTGATGTGCTTTTTTGAAATGACTATGTATTTGGGCATTTAATAAACATTTAAAATACAGGTGCACACTTTAATTTTTAAAATTTTTAATAAAATAAAGATTCCCATCTTAACCATTTGTAAGTATACAGTTCAACAGTATTACGTACATTCATATTGTGTAACTAATCTTTGGAACACTTTTCATCTTGCAAAACTAGAACTCTGTACACATTGAACAACAGCTCCCCATTCCCTCCTCCTTCCAGCCCCATGGCAGCCACTCTTCTACTTTCTGTCTATGAATTTGGCTACTCTGGGTATTTCATATAAGGGGAATTACAGTGTTTGTCTTTTTTGTGACTGGCTTATTTCATTTAGTATAATGTCCTCAAGGTTCATCCTTGTTGTAGCGTGTGTCAGGATTTCCTTCCCTTCCAGAGCTGAATAATATTACGCTAAATGTATATATAGTAGTCCCCCCTTATCTGTAATTTCATTTTCAGCTTCAGTTGCCTGTGGTCAACCACAGTCCAAAAATATTAAATGGAAAATTCCTGATATTAGATTTGGCAGTGATTTCTTGGATATGAAAAGTCTTCATAAGTTTTAAATTGTGCCCTGTTCTGAATAATGTGATAAAATCTTGCACCATCCTGCTCCTTCCTGCCCAGGACATGAATCATATTTGATGTCCTTTGTCCAGCATATCCCTCCTGTTAGTTACTTAGTAGCCCTCTTGGTTCAGATTAACTGTCCTGGTATCACAGTGCTTGTGTTTAAGTCACCCTAATTTTACTTAATAATGGCCCAAAGCACAAGAATAGTGATGCTGGCAATTCAGATATTCTCTTACTGTGCCTAAATTATAAGTTACTTTATCATAAGTATGTATGTATAGGAAAAAAATAGTGTGTATAAGAGTTTGGTACTCTTCAGAGTTTCAGGCATCCTCTGGGGGTCTTGGAATGTATCCCCCACGGATAAGAGGGAACTACTCTACTACATTTTGTTTACCCATTCATCTGTTGATGGATACTTGGATTGGTTCTACATTTTGGATGTTATGTATAATGCTGCTGTGAGTATGGGTGTACAAGTATCTCTAAACCTGCTTTCAATTCTTTTGGGTATATACCAAGAAGTGGAATTGCTGGATTGGATGTCAATTCTCTATTGTTTTTTTTAAGAACTGCCATCTTGTTTTCCACAGCAGCTATACCATTTTACATTCCCAACATCAATTTCTTCACATCCTCTTTAACAGTTGTTATTTTCTGGATTTTTTTGAGAGGTTAGGCAAGTATTTCATTGTGGTTTTCATTTGCATCTCCCTAATGATTAATGTTGCTGGCCATTTGTATATCTTTTTTGGAGAAAAATCCTTTGCCCATTTTTGATCAGATTGGTTGTTTTTGTTGTTGTTGTTGAATTGTAGGAGTTCCTTATATATTCTGGATATTAGCCCCTTATCAGATACATGATTTGCAAATATTTTCTCCCATTCTCTGGGTTGCCTTTCACTCTTGGCCACACCTCACAGCATGCGGGATCTTAGTTCCCAGACTAGGGATCAAACCCGTGCCCCCTGCAATGGAAGCGTGGAGTCTTAACCACTGGACCACCAGGGAAGTCCCTGCGTTTTCACTCTTGATTGTGTACTTTGATGCACAGATTTTTAATTTTAATGTAGTCCGATTTATCTGTTCTTTTTCTTTTGCTGCCTGTGATTTTGGTGTCAGAGCCAAGAAATCATTGACAAATCTAGTGTCAGGAAGATTTCCCCCTATGCTTTCTTCCAAAAGTTTTATAGTTGTAGCTTTTATGTTTAGATCTTTGATCCATTTTGAGTTAATTTTTATACGCGGTGTAAGGTTAAAGTCTAACTTCATTCTCTGCAGTTAATGCTTTTACACTTTGGTTTAATAATGCATGAGCACACCATCTCAAAGGTTGGGGGAGGGCTCTCAAGTCAGTTGCACTGTTGACAACTGCTTGCTGTGGGAAACTTGGGTCAGTGCCTCTCCCCAGGGGCAGTTGTTACCGATCTATCTCATTTTTCCCCAAAGAAAATTTTTTCTAAAGATTTTTAATTTTAATGTAGTCCAATTTATCTGTTCTTTTTCTTTTGCTGCCTGTGATTTTGGTGTCAGAGCCAAGAAATCATTGACAAATCTAGTGTCAGGAAGATTTCCCCCTATGCTTTCTTCCAAAAGTTTTATAGTTGTAGCTTTTATGTTTAGATCTTTGATCCATTTTGAGTTAATTTTTATACGCGGTGTAAGGTTAAAGTCTAACTTCATTCTCTGCAGTTAACGCTTTTACACTTTGGTTTAATAATGCATGAGCACACCATCTCAAAGGTTGGGGGAGGGCTCTCAAGTCAGTTGCACTGTTGACAACTGCTTGCTGTGGGAAACTTGGGTCAGTGCCTCTCCCCAGGGGCAGTTGTTACCGATCTATCTCATTTTTCCCCAAAGAAAATTTTTTCTAAGTTTTAATAAGGTAAGAGAAATTGTTAAATAAATTTTACTAATTGTAAGTAGTAATTATTTTATGACTTTTAGCTTAGATTCTTAAACTTTTTGTTATGAAAAGTTTTTAAACATACACAATGTAAAGAGAATAGTAATACAAACCCCTAAGCACACAGCATCATCAGATCTTAGCATTTTGCACATATTGCTTCTTCTCTTCCCTCTCCAAACATTTTTTCTTTCTGGAGTATTTTAAGGCAAACCCTAGTCATTTTATCATTTCGCTCATATTTATATGTTTAATGTAAACATACAGATTTCAAATCAAATATGTATTATGTCAGAGTATGCTTTTTCTATGTGCTTTATAGTAGAATATTTGTATAATCAATTTGTATTGTTTTAAAACCTAGGACTCGGACCAGCAGCATAATTTTAATATTTGAAATTGCTTCACAGTTTTATAATTTTGCGTATTGCTTTTTGGCATTTCTTGGATCATATCTACGACTAGTATGCTACCTAAGCCTCGGGGACCCAAGCCTCAGTTGTAACATTGCTCTTTTAGGAAAATATGAACTGCTTTACAGCTCTCCATGGTAGAATGTGGTTTCCGAGAACTCATTATTTACAGTTATCAGCTACATACATTTATAAACTGCTATATGAGAATGCACAGGAAAGATTACAAAAATATGCTTCTATTTTTTTACTTTCTCCCTTGATGTTTTGAGTCCTAGTAGATATCATGTAACAAGTCCTGCCACCTGATCCATTATTCTTTCAACCCCTTACTTTTTTTTAAACTGGAGAATTTAGTAAAGTGGGGGATTTTTTGCTCTAGAAGAAGGGCTACTTGGAAGTTAAGAATTCAGAAACACATGACCATTGAATTGAGAGATATTCAAAGGCCTCATCCAAGGTTAAGAAGTTTTCTTCTTAGTTTTCTTATTGCCTGATTATCCAGTGCTACTGGAACCCAAAGATGGACTCCAGATAGGTCATCTCATCAGGCTGTTTGGTAATTGGGAGGTTGGGAGCGAAGTGGATCAGAGGTGTTGAGAGCTCTTGCTGTACAAGTTAATTTCTTTAATCAGAGAGGAATAGACACCTTATACAGGGTCTGGAAACCCAAGAATGATGGTCAAGAGTAATGCAAAATTGAAACCAAGAAAAGCCATAGTGTAAAACCCATTTTAGCACACTGTCCCATACATGCCTCAGATAGATAGTTTTGTGTCGTATAATCTATTTCTCCTCTCTGGGAGCCCCTGCATTTTTAATATCGAGGTAAAAACTATCACAGAGTCTTCTGAATAGATATTTAAGAAGTATTCATACCTAACACAAATACTAATTCATTACTTTCTTAAGAAAGCCCACATTCCCCATGCTGACATTTCAAACTCTGAATATCTGCTTCACCCACGTGCCTGAAGGGCTATTTGTGGGGAATCTTCCACAGACGCTTGATTGTGAGCATCTGATGACTCCAGGGAGCATGATGGTGGTTAGGTGTGCACACTTGGCCTTTGGAATCGGCCCCCACTCCTCTTAGCCTTTCAGTGAATGACAAGGAGAAAGTATAATTCTGTTTCATTTCTTTTTTTTTTTTCTCCTGTTTTAGAAGAATTTCACCTAAGTTGCTCTTTGAAAAAATAGCAAAAAACTTTTTTTTTTCCAGCTGGAAAAGCCTCTCATAATTTATTAATGGAGCCAATCTCTTTAAAAATGTAAAGAAAATAATAAAACTGCTAATATAAAAGGATGACCTCTCTGAGATGGTGACATTTGAGCTGAGGTTTGAATAAGAAAGCTCCTAACAGCACAGTGTAATACAGAGAGAGGTAAAGTTGGAACTAGACAATCTTGGATCAAATCCTGGCTTCACCATTTAACTAGACATGCCATCTTAGTTACCTTACCTCACCCAACTTCAGTTCAGCGTAAAAGATTTGCTATAGTGTTTTCACAAGGACAACATGCAGAGCAGACAAACATGTTTTATTGTTATAGGAATGACTTAAGAAATTTAATGATTTAGCATTACCATAATGGTAAAAAAAAAACAGGGGGGTGGTTTAAAAATCTTTATTCTTCTCCATTGAAGTTGTGGGGCTTTTTCTACAAAAAGTGTTTTTTTGTTGTTGTTTTAAAAATAGTCCATCCACTTCAGTTCCTAGCTGTAGTGTGTATAGTAGAAACATGTACAGTTAGTATCCATGGAGGAGGTCACTTAATAAATCTAAAAAAAAAGTGTAAAGATTATGCTAATTTATGTTTTTATTTCATTTCAGTAACATTGATCAGTACAACCCAGGGTAAGAATTTCCAAAAATAGACCTTGTTTTGTGAGAATTCAGTATCTCATGATCTAATCAGAGGTTTCATGGAGAGATCAACTGACTTCTTTTAAACAGGCTACTTAACTCATGTGATGGATAACTTGACCTCTCCAGGAGTCCCGTTTATTCCAGGAGTATTTGTGAATGTGCTCTACTTTGTTCAAATCTAATATCCAAAACATTTTTTGACAATGAAATGATTCATCATCTGACAATCGTTTTTCACATGACAAACTCATATTTTATTCTCTTTTAAAGATTAGTGCACTATCATGTACAGATCATTAGTAGAGGCAGAATAATCTAAAGTATTAGGAACTTCTGTGTCCACTGAAGACGTATTAGAAACGAGGATAATTTTTAGTGACAGGTACTTAGGTATGAAAGATCTGTAATTATTCAACTCAGTCTCTTTGCTTATTATGATCACTCAAAAGAACAGTTTATTCAATTTAAAAAAGACAGAATATTTTCTTATTCTCCCCAGTATTTCTCCCCAGAAAATACTGGGGAGAATAAGAAAATACCTGCAATTTTTGATTCTGTCTACAAAATTGTTTCATTAATTTAGGAACATAAAAATGCACTCTGTATTCTATGTCATCTCATATAATGATCACTTTGAAATATTTACATCTGCAAAAGCCTGTGAAAACTGAAACAATGGTCAGGGTTAAAGTTCATCTCCTGCCCCTTTTTTTTCTGGTAATAAAAAGAATTAGAAGGGTACAGTGTTTTCCCCCTAAATATCTACCTCCTCCCTCCCTGGCTGTTGGAACAGGTTTACATTATTATTTTTTTAAAAGGGGCGTGTGTGTTTGTGCCCATGTGTTCTATTGTAGCTACCCAACTACCCAGGGCCTCTTGTGTTACACTTCTTTGCATCTAACTCAACTATACTTTTGAGAAAAGTGTAATGTGTGAAAGCAAGGCACAGGTATAAAATATAAAATGTTCAACTTTCTACAGTTGTCACAGAATAGTTTTGATTCTGCTTGTATAGTTATTTGTTCGTTTAGTGAATGAATCTAATCAATTTATTTTTCCTTAAAATGGAGCTTCAAAGACTAGCTGCCTTCTTACCTGACACACTTGTTCGTATGTCAGAGCTCAAAATTCCTGTGTATACTAACAAATCTTTGAGGAGGAATAAAGAAAGTGGTCTCTCTAGTGCCGACTGATTTCTTAGGGAGACTTCCGGAGCTCTGGTTGCTCTGGATGCTTCCCGATTGGGAGAGGGCTGCTTGTAATTACTTTAGGAAGGGATTAGGACCACCAGAAGCAAGGCTTTTGGTCAGAACTACTCATTTCTATAGTGTGACATTAGCCATACAGACCTGACTGTTTTTCCAAATTACTATATTATAATGATAAAAGCTGAAGAACCACAGTTAGGGCTATGATAAGGGTGTGGACACTACCATAAGCTAAGGAAAAGTTCATCTGGTTTAGGAATGGAACTTCAAATCCTTGCCATTGTGTCTTTTAAGGTCATTTGCTCGATTAAAATGCCTTCAGAACCTAGGATACTGGAGAGTGGGGACAGATGTTTTTCTAAATTATGGGATTGGAATGGGTGGGGAAGGAGTGCTGAGTGCTAGGAATGGATTTTTCAGAAATGTCTAGGTGTGTCTTGACTGCTAAAGGCCTCACACACAGACTTTTTTAATTGCTAAGTCTCTACTACCACCCAGGTGTCACTTTTTCCATCTTCTACGCCTGAGACTTCTGCCAAGGCATTGCCATCATCAGTGTATCATAAATGAATTCACAGTGCTTGCCATACCCACAGTTCCTTCTAAGGGCAACTGTCCTCACCCTCTAGGACTCCTGCTGAGGAAACACATGACCCAGCCTCTCTGGCCAAGCTGACTAGACCAGGGGAGGACCTGACCCAAGGATAGCTCATTCATAGGCCAACTAGGGTCATATGATGTTGCCTAGTCTCAAAAGTTCAGTCTAAATAGAGGCAGTAGGATTTAACTGAGCCCTTCAGATGTTCTGTTTTGGAAATCACAACTGAAGAGGAGAATAAAAAAGATAAACTAGACAAGAGTGATGTAGACGCATGGGCAATAATGACCCCATTAACAGTGGTACATCAGAAAGGCCAACAAATCCCTACCACTGAGCTTCCCGAGTCTGCCTTGGAATCAACACTATGTGTCAGTTTTGGCCTCTGTGAGACCCAGCCCTTCTTTAGTTCCTTATCCTTTTGTTTCCCCTGTATTCTTAATACTGTATGCTCTTCCTGTTCTTCACTTGAATGAGCTTAAGTGAGTCTCAGATTCTCGTAATCATCTGACCCCAATTATAGGCCCTTAGATACCTGGAGGAATAAAAACAGGTAGGTGGTCCAAGGGTGTCAGGGGTCAGAGTCACAATTCAGGGCCAGGGATTAGGAGCCTGGGCCTTAGGCTCCCAACCTTGAGCTGCTTCAACTACTATACTAATGGACTGTGTCATGTTTTTGTTTATTGTTCTTTTTAAATTTTAAATTTATTTAATTTTGGCTGCATTGGGTCTTCATTGCTGCGCGCGGGCTTTCTCTAGTTGCGGAGAGCCGGGTCTACTGTTCATTGCAGTGTGTGGGCTTCTCATTGCGGTGGCTTCTTTTGTTGTGGAGTACAGGCACTAGGCGCGTGGGCTTCAGTAGTTGTGGCTCACGGTCTCTAGAGCACAGCCTCAGTAGTTGTGGTGCACGGGCTTAGTTGCCCCGTGGCATGTGGGATCTTCCTGGACCAGGGCTCGAACCCATGTCCCCAGCATTGGCAGGCGGATTCTTAACCACTCAGCCACCAGGGAAGTCCTGTCATGTTTTTTTAAAAAACAGATTTTACATTTTAGAGCAGTTTTAGATTCACAGCAAAATTGAGCAGAAAGTAGAGAGTTCTCATATACCCCTCCCCACACACATGCACAGCCCCCTTTTTAAGTAAAAAACAAAAAATAAAAAAAGATATACTGTGAACAGAAAGTCAGTGTTAGAGATATCAAAAGGTTAAATTTCACCTTGTTGAGTTGTTTTTTCCTCTATTTTACTTTTATTTTTTATTTTATTTTTTGACCACGCCATGCAGCATGTGGGATCTTAGTTCCCCGACCGGGGATTGAACCTGCATCCCCTGCATTGGGAGCACGGAGTCTTAACCACTGGACCACCAGGGAAGTCCTGTTGAGTTGTATTTGATGTAAGTGTGATGAAAGATTTTTAGAACTTATGACCAGTAGTTATGGTGTCTTCTGCCCCTTAACCTCATTGCTTCTGTTTTCTTATACTTATAGAAAATCTGTTCTGGCCCAGAGTTCCTATTGTTTTCGATATGAAATTGTTAGAGTATAGGTTGTGTTAACTTCCTTTTCTCCCAGCTCTGGGTATTCTCTTGCCTCTTCAACAGCAGCAAAGGACTGAAGCCCACTCAAAAAACCACCATCAGGGCTTCCCTGGTGGTGCAGTGGTTGAGAGTCCGCCTGCCAATGCAGGGGACACGGGTTCATCCCCCGGTCTGGGAAGATCCCACATGCTGCGGAGCGGCTAGTCCCGTGAGCCATGGCTGCTGGGCCTGCGCGTCCGGATCCTGTGCTCCGCAACAGGAGAGGCCACAACAGTGAGAGGCCCGCGTACCGCAAAAACAAAAACAAAAACAAAAAAAAACAACCATCAGGAATAATATGAGTTCTGTTCCTTCCTAGTTCAGGGTTTCCTCTATGTGATGCCATGAGGAAGGACGGGTAGAGTTACAGATGATTTATTTATGTGGGCTGTATCTAGGCCAGTGGGAGAAAAAAGACATGGTTGCCATATCCAAGAAGCTTTCAAGCTCACAGATCCTGAGCATCCCCCTCTTATCTTTCTCCATATGATCTCAGCCCATATCTTCTGTACAGACAGCACCCCAGCTCTTCCCTCTCTTGTGGTCATAAGAATATCACAACTATGCAGTCACTTTCTCTTTATTATGCCTGCAGCTCCAAGTATCATGCTGAGTGAGCCATATTCTTGCTGACTGCCTCATTTTCTTATAATTCTATTGATGCATTATATTCTGTTTCTACTAACAAGATGAATATACAAAATTTGCCCAACATGCATAACTATATAATCATACCTTTTTTTTTTTTGTTTGTGTTTGTTAGATGAAAGCTCTAGCCAATTCTTTCATCAACAGGTATTTATTGAACACCTATTATGTGCCAGGCGTGAGCTCTGGGTATCTCTCTGGTGTCCTCTCATTTCTTGTTATAATGATTCTAAACTGCTCATTATTCCTCACATGTATTTCATTCTGCTTCACATCTTCATGCCTTTACTCATGTTGTCTCTGTCTGGAACACGCTTCCCCCATTTGCCTAGGTAATTCCTTTTTGTCCTACTACCCCCTATTTAGGTGTCCCCTCCTTCAGGAAGCCTCTGTGTGCTCCATTCCTTTGCCCAAGATGAGTGAGGTTTGCCTCCACTGGGCTCCTGTGTTGTCACCTTGTGCATACCTCCACCACCACCCTTACCACATCAGTGTGACCATGTCTGTGTCCATCTCATCAGCAGACCCTTGAGGGGAAGACCAATATCTTACTCATCTTTGTTTCCACAGTTCTTGGAACAGTGCATGGAATAGAATATACACATAATAAACATTTGTGGAACCAAACAGAAAATCTTGTAGAATCGCCAGGTAATCCATGGTTGCATTCAACATTATTTTTTATTGCTAGAGACCGTTTGCCCAAATCTCCAGCAAGGACAACCCTAGCATCCATTGCAACAATATGCAATCATGAATTGTAGGCATACCAGCTTTTTTTTTTTTACAGGTGAATTTATTTATTTACTTTTCAATTGGGGTATAGTTGTTTTACAATGTTTTGTGAGTTTCTACTGTACAGCGAAGTGAAGTAGAGTTCCCTGTGCTATACAGCAGGTTCTCATTAGTTATCTATTTTATACATATTAGTGTATATATGTTAATCCCAATCTCCCAATTCATCCCACCCCCCCTTTCCCCCCTTGGTGTCCATACATTTGTTCTCTACATCTGTGTCTCTATTTCTGCCTTGCAAACTGGTTCATCTGTACCATTTTTCAAGATAAATGTTCTTAAATCTAGTGCTGGTCTTGACCTCTGAAGCCAGTCAGTGGGCATGATTATGAAGATTCTTAATTCAATGAGTGTGTACAGTGTGGTCCATAGCACAAATGCCATGGCTCTTGCAGACCCTCCAGTACTCACAAGTGGATAGGTATAAGGCAACCCAAGCATAAGCCTAGCTACCAGTGCAGATGCTATATCCCAGGACCTAGATCTGTGCCTTGTACAAAGTCGGTACTCAGTAAATACTTGTTGAGTAAACAAATACTATTGGATAAATGGATTTAGTTATATGTGAAGGAAGCTATGATTTGTCACTTTGTAGCTGGGTAGATTTTCATTGTGCTGGAGGGTTGAAGTTAAGGGGAGATGATATGAAGGAAAAAGTTTTCTTGTGGGACTTCTTATACAACAGTCTCCAATAACTGTTTACTAGGGAAAAAGTGTAGGAAACCAGTTGTGCAATAATGAAAGAATTTTAGTTGAGTCTTGATTTTGCTTTCCTCTTGCCATCTGTACTGCTGTACAATTTCTTACAGATCTGTTAACTCTGACTCAGAGAGGAAGTTGATGGGAGAGAGGCAGAGGGAGCCAGAAAGAGCCTTAAGACTTGGGATCAAGGCTTCCTGGGTCTGGTGCTGGGCCTGGGTTGAGCCAGCTTTGCAGTCTAGATATATTGCCCTTGGAACTTTACATTTCCTTGTGAATGAGATGTTTGGGCCAAATGAGCTTTAACCTCTCTTCTGGTTCTGAAATTTCACACTCTCTATGGGGTTTGAAAGAGGGGATTTCCTAAATTCTGCAGGCGTTTCCTGGGTAGGTTAAAAGCTGAATATAAATAGATCAAATTATAGATGATATAGTGGAGGTTCCTTGAGTTTTAGGTAAAGACTCTGTAGTTGTTTAACAATTAAATTTCCATGGTGATTAGTATTTAGTTCTTATTTCTTCTCACATGAAAAGTAAAATAAACATGCTGTAGAAAATTAAAGGAACCAATTTCTTTTCCTGTAATAATCCCAATTAATTATTAGAGCCAACACTGTGATTGATATGAAAAGATAGACCTCGTTTATGTAAATGACAAATTTGAACAAAGTGGGTAACCTTTTTTTAAGACATTTTTTTTTTTAGAGCAGGTTAGGGTTCATAGCAAAATTGAGTGGGAGGTACAGAGATTTCTCATATACCCCCTACCCTCACACATGCACAGCCTCCCCCATTATCAGCATCTCCCACTAAGGTGGTACATTTGTTATAGTTGAAGAACCTACACTGATACTTTATAATAACCCAAAGTTCACAGTTTACACTGTGGTTCGTTCTCAGTGTTGTACATACTTTGGATTTAGATAAGTAAATAATGACATATAGCTATCATTATGGTATCATTACAGAATTTGGGTTTTTTGGTTGGTTGGTTGGTTGTTTTTTTCTTAAACTGCCCTAAATATCTTCTATGCTCTGCCTGTTCATCTCTCCCCACCCCCATCCCTGGCAACCACAGATCTTTTTATTGTGTGTACCTGTAGTTTTGCCTTTTCCAGAATGTCATCTAGTTGGAATCATACAGTATGTAGTCTTTTCAGATTCCTCATGCCTTTTCATGGTTTGATAGCTCATTTCTTTTTAGTGCTGAATAATATTCCATTATCTAGAGATATACCAGTTTATTTCCCCATTCACCTACTGAAGGACATCTTGGTTGCTTTCAAGTTTTGGCAATTATGAATAAAGCTGCTATAAACATCTTTGTGTAGGTTTTTATGTGGACATAAGTTTTCAGCTCCTTTGGGTAAATACCACAGAGTGCAATTGCTGGATCATATGGTAAGAGTATATTTAGTTTTGTAAGAAACCACCAGGCTTTCTTCTAAAGTTGCACTACCATTTTGATTCCCACCAGCAGTGAATGAGAGTTCCTGTTGCTCCATATCCTTGCTAATATTTGGTGTTGTCAGTGTTCCAAATTTTGGACATTCTAATAGGTGTGTAGTGATAGCTCATTGATATCTTTTTTTTTTTTGCGGTATGCAGGCCTCTCACTGTTGTGGCCTCTCCCATTGTGGAGCACAGGCTCCAGACGCGCAGGCTCAGCGGCCATGGCTCACGGGCCTAGCCGCTCCGCAGCATGTGGGATCTTCCCGGACCGGGGCACAAACCCGTGTCCCCTGCATCGGCAGGCAGACTCTCAACCACTGCACCACCAGGGAAGCCCAGGGGCTACTCTTCGTTGCAGTTCTCAGGTTTCTCATTGTGGTGGCTTTTCTTGTTGTGGAGCACCAGCTCTGGACGTTGGGCTCAGTAGTTGTGGCTCGCAGGCTGTAGAGCACAGGCTTAGTAGTTGTGGCACACGGGCTTAGTTGCTCCGCAGCATGTGGGATCTTCCTGGACCAGGGCTCGAACCCATGTCCCCTACATTGGCAGGCAGATTCTTAACCACTGCACCACCAGGGAAGTCCCCAGTGCCATTTATTGACAAGACTATTTTTGCTCCATTATACTGTCTTTGTTCCTTTGTCAAAGGTCAGTTGACTACATTTATGTGGATCTATTTCTGGCCTCTCTATTCTGTTCCATTGATCCATTTGTCTTTTCTTTCACCAATACCCCACTCTTTTTTATTACTGTAGCTTTATAGTAATTCTTAAGTCAGATAATGTCAGTCCTCCAACTTTGTTCTTCTTCAGTATTGTATTGGCTCTTCTGGGTCTTTTGCCTCTCCCTGTAAACTTTAGAATCACTTCGTAGATATCCATAAAATAACTTGCTGGGCTTTTGATTGGGATTTCACTGAATCTATAAGTCAAGTTGGGAAGAGGTGACATCTTGACAATATTGAGTCTTCCTAATCATGAACATGGAATATCTTTCTACTTATTTAGTTCTTCTTTGATTTCATTAATCAGAGTTTTGTGGTTTTCCTCATGTAAGTCTTGTGCATATATTGTTAGGCTTATACATAAGTATTTCATTTTTGGAGGATTCCAGTGTAAATGGTACTTCCAGTGTAAGTGAATTTCAAATTCTACTTGTTCATAGCTGGTGGTAACTTTTTATATGGTGTGTTTAATATATTATCCATAATCACACATTCATATACACATACTGTTCATTCATGTGCCAGGCACTGTTTTGGGTGGTAGACGTGCAACAGTGAGTAAAAATAGACAGGATGGAGCTTAGTGGGAGGAGAGAGACAAATAACTGTGCTAAGCACCCAAAAGGGGAGGTTTCACATTGCTGTGAAGACACACAGAGCAACAGGAGGTAATCAGTCAGGGGAGCTTCTCAGAAAGAGTGTAGGCCAAGCCGAGGTTTGAAAGAAGCCAAGCTGTTAATGAGGGGAGGGGAGGAGAGTTCCAAGCAGAGGGCACAGATTGTGAGAAGTCTCATGGTAGGGAGAGTCTGGCACTTTTGAGAAACTGAAAAAGACCAGTGGAGTTGGAGCACAAAAAAGTGAGGGGAGGTGTGGTCAGAGAGAAAGCTTGAGAGGAGGGCAGGGACCTGTGACTCTGTGGAACAAAGCTGAGCAGGGTTGTGGGGATTGGGTTAGAGGAGATAGCATATGGTTAGAACAGTCACTTTCAGAGACCTACATAAGCTTCACTTCTATCACACGTGCAAACAGGTGGCTTTTTTTTCACAGCTCTCTCCTACAAAGAAACATTTTCTTAAATCTCTTTAGGAGGACACACATAGACTAATGGAGAGGAACAAAGCCACACTGAGATGGAGTCCAAGGCACGGCCAGCCCCACTGCCCAGCTGTGGTCTCCCTTCCCCAGAGAGGTCTCACAGAGGGTGTCACTCATTCATGATTGGGCAGAAGGATGAATGTTCTAATGACAGACTTTAAGCATTGTTCACAAGAGTGTAAACCATAAATGAAAACCTGTTGACTGTCAAGCCACCATATTATATGGATATATGAATATATATTAAACAAAAATAGAATCATAAAATTATGCTGTTTTGCATCTTACCGTTTCCAATCAACAGTAGCTTTCCACGTCAGTACATATAGACCTACCTTATTATTATTGTTTTTTTTAATATTCCATTATATAGATATACCATAAATTTTTAACTATATATTACTATAGTTATATTAACCTTTATATTAATGTAGATATATATTAACCATTTTGATTTCTAAGTTTTCACTTTTGCAAACAATGCTACAGAACATTTTTGGAAATAATTATTTGTATTTTCTAGTATTTTGTGGGAAAATTTCCTAAAGACGTTATGAGTCAAGGATGTGCATATTTTTAAAACTTTTGGTTTTACTATAAAACTAGTACTTATCAAGAAATGTACAATATAGAAATACATAAAATACAAAGTCAGAAGTCTGCCTGCATCCCAGTTTGGTATGCATCCCTGAAGTATACATTTTACATTGTAAAAGAAATTACCAAATTGCTGTCTAAAAAGGTTGTGCCTGCTTATCCTATCACCAATATGTGAAAATGCTTAATTGTCCACTTTCTTCCCCACACATGTTATTATCAACTCTTTAAATCTTTTCAAATCCAGTACACATTATTTTAAATTGTGCTTTTGCATTTCTTTAACTATTAGTGAATTGGACATCTTATGTTTAATTTTTTTTAATGATGCTTCTGAGAGTTGCCTGTTTTCTTTTGCCTATTTTGCTACAGGGTTATTTATCTTTTTCTTATTAATTTGTAAGAGCTCTTTATATGATAAGGGAATTAGTTTGCTACAAAATTTTGGGGGAGCCAATTTGTATTTTGACTTTGTTTATGATGTATTTTGCCACCCAGAAGTTTTAAATTTTTCTTAAACATCTTTTGAGCAAGCCTTTTTTTTCCAAATATAAAGCCTAGGGCAACTTTTTCCACTGCTTTCCCCAGCTGAAATTCAGCTAAAAGGACATTTGTTTTAAAAAAGAGAGGCAGATGGGATAGGGAAATGGCCTGTAGCATTTAGTGCTTTCATTGAGAAGCAGGCTAGCAGGGTTCTTTTCCTTAGGTGATTCAACCAGCCTGCAAGGTGTCTTGCTCATTTGCTCTCTCAGAGCTATAGCTCATTTAAGTGTCCCTCCCCTTGCCCCTGCCATTGAACTTACTCCCAAGGCTCTTGCTTCCAGGGTAAGAATTTTTCCTCTAGCTCCCAGCATTCATGAAATAATACAAACTGGACCACCCTCCCAGCCCCTGCTCTTAGGCAAAGATGACTCCCAATCCCTCCAATGCAGACCCCATTTGCCTAATATGAATGACATTTTGGAAGCATTGTGTATATTAGATAAATTTTGTTTACATTTAAAATGTGAGTGACAGTAGTATACACACAACTTGGGGGAAGAACAACTAATAACAAGCAGAAGTGGTACAAGATATGCTTTTGACTGTGATTAAGGAACTGCTGATTAGAAATAGGCTATTAGAAACATCTGGTCACTCTTACACTGCTTACAGGCCTTTGATGAATCCCTATCTTCTGCAGTGTAAAGGCCAAACTGCTTAACATGAGATGTGAGGTCTTTCACATCCTGGTCCTGACCTATTTTTTCAGCCATATAGACAGTATGCTAACCACTTTTATCCACACATATTTATTGATTACTTGCCAGGCGTTGTTCTAGGTTCTAGAATTAGTGGTGGTCCCTGCTTTCACAGGGCTTTCAGACTAGTTGGGGAGACAGATAATCAAGTAAACAAATCAATTTATAGGGTGGCCAGGGAGGACCTTTCTGCAAAGGAGACATCTAAAGTGAGACCTGAAGAGTGAGGAGCCAGCTGTAAGAAGCGTTGGGAGTTGAGTGGAGGATGCTCTCAGCAGAGGGCACAGTAACAGCCTTGAAGTCAGAGAGAGTTGGGGTGTTCTAGGAACAAGAGAAGGCTGGCACAGTCAGCTCAGAGGAAGGGAGAAGACCCCAATGAGGTGATGTTAAACCCAAGGGCAGGGACCAGACTGCGTAGTACATTGTAGACTCTAGTAAAGGAATTTAGGTTAAGCCAAATGAGGTGCTTAAATCTGGGGTTGGGGTGGAATAGGGATGGTGACAATATAATGTAAAGGTCTTTAAATTTTAGCTCATTTTTCTGCTAGCAACTCTTTGATGTGAGTATTATTAGTAACTAGTTTTATATGGTGAGGTCACTGAGGAAGGAAGTTGGGTAATTTGCTCCAAGTCTTCCAACCCAGTGGAAGTACTGAGCCACTGGATCCGTCTGACTCCAAAGCTGGTGTGCTTAACCTTGACTCTAAATTCTCTATTGTCTAATTGCTTTATTTTGTAAGTGAGAAAATTGAAATTCAGAGAGATTAAAAATAAGCAAGAATAAGGCACTGTTCAAAAACATTGGACTCTTCAATCTGAAAGGATAAAGAATGAACTTTTTATCTGGTGAAATCTCAGAAATCTCACAAGAAGAGGGCAACGTGGACTTATTCACTGTATACATAAGAACTCGGGGGCATCTTCTGAAGCCTCGAAGAAGTGATTATAGGTCAAATAAAAGGAAGTACTTTTTATACTGTGGGTAGTAAATAGAAGAAGCTGATTATCCCAGATACAGATTGAAAATGAAATAAATTTAGAGTAGCTTTTATGAAGGCTGTCGAGTGAGATAGCAAAGCAGAATCTGTTTTGTATGAAGCATGCTAAAATAACTTATGAAATTGTCCATAATAGAAGCTTAAATAACTAAGAAAATTAGGAAAAATGAGTGAGGGAAAACTAATTCTATGTATAATAATAGAAAAGGAAAGCAATTTTAGGTGTGATAATTTTGCAATATTTAAAAATTTTAGTTTTTTATGTATTAAGAAGAAGTACATAGACTCATACAATTTTTGTAAGAGTGAGAAGCCACTATAAAGGGATAGAAAGAAGTAATGTCCTCCTCAGTCATCACAGACAGAATAAAATTTCTATTTCCAGGGAAATCCATTTTGATCAGCTAGAAGGGTGTGGTCACATCAGTGCCAGGACCCCAGCTTGACGTCTGAGGAAAAAGCTGAGGCCTCAGTTCTTTTACAGCCTCTGCTTCTTGTGCTGCATTTGTCTTTCAAAATGTTCTCTCAGCATATGCAGTTGGAGTAACTCTTGCTTAAGAACCAATGTCCTTTATTTCATAAACTAGGAGATTTTTTACATCCTAAAATAGAGCAGCAGTTCAATTTGAGCTTTCTCATATCCCCATTGTCTAGTCAATTTCTGTCAGTCCTGTGGAGAACCCCCAGCCCTTGTCAGTTCAGTGCTCCTGATGCTGATTCGGATGCTCTTGTCAGTTCAGTACTACTCTTTAGCACCTTAAGGCTGTCACAGTTGAGGGAAGAAGAGTGTACTCTTGGTCTCTAGAAGTTTGGGAATTGCTGAGTTAGAGTTTCATAACCTCAATATCTAATGATTTCTGCTTCTTGGTTTTCTAGTAATTGTCTCACCATGATCAAGGTGCAAGCATGGCCAGCAGCTGGCCTGAGTCCAGCAGCACTTCTTCTGTGGTTCTCTTCCCTTAGGGTATCTCTGGGGGCACCTGCCTCCTTGGTACTCATCACACACCTAGTTGAACTTTCAATATATCAAACGAACACTGCAACCTTGTATTATTAGCCTAGCCTGTTGTATATGCAATTAAAAATATTAATGCTACAAAGTAGAAACTGTGAGTTTTGTTCAAACAGTTTTTAAGGGAATTCTGTTGATCAGAAGTCTACCCAAGCTATGGACAGAGAGATAGTTAGCACATAAGATATAAATATGAATATCTTTTACTAACACAGAGGCTCTTCATGTTCTGTTCCTTATCTTTAAAGGAACTTCCTGTTGGGAAATGGTATTTCATTTGGGCAAGCCAGCCTTTGGTATTTTTAAGTGTGAGTGACTCATGCTTGCACTGGTAGCTAATGAAATTATTTTCAGTTCTATGGCTTCTGCCATGACTGGCTTTGTGTTTTAGTGTACCATTTCTCACATTTCAAATCTGTGGAAGTTCTGTGACTCCTAAAGACTCGTCTATTCAGTTATTCATTCATTCAACTGACATCTCCTGGCATCTACTTTGCTAAGCATTGGGCCAGGTATGGGTATGATGCCAATGGGTATATCATAGATCCTGTCCTCAAGGAGGTCACAATCTAGTTAAAAAGACAGGCCTGTGGGAAGATAATTACAGTGGAATGTGAAAAGTGCATAGAGATAAAACCCAGAAATTATGGAAGGTCCAAGCAGGAGCCCCTACCTTAACTTAATGGTCAAGGAAGGCTTTCTAGAGGTCAGAACACTTAAACTGGGTTTTGTTAAGTGGGTTGTTTTATTTTTAAAATTCTGCCTTGGGACTTCCCTGGTGACGCAGTGGTTAAGAATCTGCCTACGAATGCATGGGACACGGGTTCCATCCCTGGTTCGGGAAGATCTCACATGACGTGGAGCAGATAAGCCTATGCCCCACAACTACTGAGCCTGCACTCTAGAGTTCGCGAGTCACAACTACTGAGCCCGTGTGTCACAACTTCTGAAGCCCGCGTTCTTAGAGCCCGTGCTCCGCAACAAGAGAAGCCACTGCATTGAGAAGCCCGCGCACCACAACTAAGAGTAGCCCCCGCTTGCCGCAACTAGAGAAAGCCCGCATGCAGCAACAAGACCCAATGCAGCCAAAAATAAATAAATTAAAAAATTTTTTTAAATTAAATAAAATTCTGCCTCATTCAAGAAAGGGTATAAATTTCTTTTAGACAAATTTGAAAAAGTAGCAGAAAAAGGGAAAAAATGCAGAGATATAGAGTCAGAGATGTGGGTAAGAACAATGTGTACTATAATAACCTGTCATATTTATTGAATTCTAACATTTACAATGGTTTTCACATTAGGAATGTGTCTTATTATTGATGGTGTCTTAGATGTGATGAAACAGGCAATTCATTTATTCAGTAGGTACTTATCAGACACCTGTTATAGATAAGACAATATGTTTAGCTCTGGGCATCAGTTTTGAGCAAAATAGACCCAGTCCCTGTCTTCGTGGTCTTTATAGTGAAGAAAAAGTACAGGATTATGTGAGAAAGCATTAGCAACAGGGCTTAATTTAGATGGAGAGGTCAGGGAGGGTCTTTTCAAATAACAGATACTTAAGCTGAGATGTGAAAGATTAAGTAAGAATCAGTCACATAACCAATGAAGCTAAGGGTTCCAGGCCAAGAGAAAGCATGAGAGAAGGTCTTGAGGCTTGAGGTAGCATGAATTGTTTAAGCGGTTGAAGGAAAACCAGTGCAGATGGCCC
Source organism: Neophocaena asiaeorientalis asiaeorientalis (assembly GCF_003031525.2). Taxonomy (NCBI): domain Eukaryota; kingdom Metazoa; phylum Chordata; class Mammalia; order Artiodactyla; family Phocoenidae; genus Neophocaena; species Neophocaena asiaeorientalis. Next base: position 2,076,096 of record NW_020174056.1, read on the forward strand.
TTGGTGGGGTGAAGAAAGGGGATAGAGTAGGGACTGTCATGAGATGAGGCTGGTTCTCCAAAACCTTCTGGAGGAAGTGCCAAATAATACAAGGCTCTAGAGGTTATGTGAATGTTTTATCCCAAGTCATTAAGGATTTTAATAGTTATGTGAATGTTTTATCCCAATTTATTTAAAATGATTTTTCAAAGTAATTTAATATTTTATTTGTTTTTGGCTGTGTTGGGTCTTTGTCACTGCGTGCGGGCTTTCTCTTGTTGCTGTGAACGGGGGCTACTCTTCGTTGTGGTGCGCAGGCTTCTCAGTGCAGTGGCTTCTCTTGTTGCAGAGCACGAGCTCCAGGCGTGTGGGCTTCAGTAGTAGTTGCAGCACGCAGGCTCAGTAGTTGTGGCGCACGGGCTTAGTTGCTCCACGGCATGTGGGATCTTCCCGGACCAGGTCCCCTGCATTGGCAGGCAGAATTTTAGCCACTGCGCTACCAGGGAAGTCCCAAGATGAGACAGTCTTAAGTCTTACCTGATGACATGGACCAGTCTAATAGCAGTTTACATTACAACACAAAGGGGAACAATTTTGGAGTGGGAGAGGCGAGTTTCTTCTTTCTGAAATCTACTGTTTTTACTAGGGAGAAGGGAGGTGGAAGGGAAAGAATGTTTGTCTTGTAGTGTAGACATAGATTTGGATCCCAGATCTACTACCTTTTTTTTTTTTTTTTGTGGTACGCGGGCCTCTCACTGTTGTGGCCTCTTCCGTTGCAGAGCACAGGCTCTGGACGCGCAGGCTCAGCGGCCATGGCTCACGGGCCCAGCCACTATGCGGCATGTGGGATCTTCCCGGACCGGGGCGCGAACCCGTGTCCCCTGCATCGGCAGGTGGACGGTCAACCACTGCGCCACCAGGGAAGCCCACCAGTTCTAGTACTTTTAAGGTCTAAGCCTTGGCACAGGCATACCTTGGAGATACTGTGTGTTCAGTTCTGGACCACCACAATAAAGTGAATATCGCAATAAAGTGAGTCACAATAATTTTTTGGTTTCCCAGTGCATAATAAAAGTTATGTTTACACTATACTGTAGTCTATTAAGTATACAATAGCATTATGTCTAAAAAAACAATGTACAATACCTAATTAAAAATTACTTTATTGCTAAAAAATGCTAACCATAATCTAAGCCTTCAGTGGGTCATAATCTTTTTGCTGGTTGAGGGTCTTGCCTCGATGTTGATGGCTGCTTGCTGATTAGGGTAATGGTTACTGAAGGTTGGAATGGCTGTGGCAATTTCATAAGACAACAGTGAAATCTGCCACATCGATTGACTCTTCCTTTCGTGAACTATTTCTCTGTATCATGCAGTACTGGTTTATAGTGCTTTATCCAGAGGACTTCTTTCAAAATTGGAGTCAATCCTCTCAAACCCTGCTGCTTTATCAACTAAGTTTAAATCTTTTGTTGTAATTTCAGCCATCTTCACCAGGAGTAAATTTCCCTCTCAGAAAAATACTTTCTTTGCTTCTCCACAGGAAGCAACTCCTCATCCATTAAAGTTATATCATGAGGTTGCCCTAATTCAGTCACAACTTCAGGCTCCACTTCTAATGCTAGTTCTCTTGCCATTTCTACCACATCTGTAATTACTTCCTCCACTGAAGTCTTGAACTCCTCAAAGGCATCCATGAGGGCTGGAATCAACTTCTTTTAAACTTCTGTTAATGTTGGTATTTGACCTATTCTCATGAATCACAAACGTCCTTAATGGCATCTAGAATGGTGACTCCTTTCCAGAATGGTTCAATTACTTTGCCCAGTTCCATTAGAGGAATCACTGTCTATGGCAATGAAAAGTATTTCTTAAAGAATAAAAAAAGTATTTATTGGGACTTTCCTGGTGACTCAGTGGTTAAGAATCCGCCTGCCAATGCAGGGAACATGGGTTCGAGCCCCGGTCCAGGAAGATCCCACATGCCATGGAGCAACTAAGCCCGTGTGCCACAAATACTGAGCCTGCGCGCTAGAGCCCGCAAGCCACAACTACTGAGCCCATGTGCCACAACTACTGAAGCCTGTGCACCTAGAGCCCATGCCCCACAATAAGAGAAGCCACCACAATGAGGCACCCGTGCACCGCAACAAAGAGTAGCCCCTGCTTGACACAAGTAGACAAAGCCTGCATGCAGCAACAAAGACCCAACGCAGCCAAAAATAAATAAATAAATTTCTTAAAAAAAAAAAAAGTATTTCTTGGGCTTCCCTGGTGGCGCAGTGGTTGAGAGTCCGCCTGCCGATGCAGGGGACATGGGTTCGTGCCCCGGTCCGGGAGGATTCCACATGCTGCGGAGCGGCTGGGCCCGTGAGCCATGGCCGCTGAGCCTGTGTGTCCGGAGCCTGTGCTCCGGAACGGGAGAGGCCACAGCAGTGAGAGGCCCGCGTACTGCAAAAAAAAAAAAAGTATTTCTTAAAGAATAAGACTTGAAAGTCAAAATGACTCCTCATCTGTGAGCTGCAGAATGAATGTTGTGTTAATAGTTATGAAAACAATATTAATCTTGTTTTACCTCCCCATCAGAGGTCTTGGATGGCCAGGTGCCTTGTCAATGAGCAGTAACATTTTGAAAGGAATCTTTTTTTTTCCTGAGCAATTGGTCTCAACAGTGGGCTTAAAATATTCAGTAAACCATGTTGTCAACAGGTGTGCTGTCATCCAAGCTTTGTTCCATTTATAGAGCATAGGCAGAGTAGTTTTAGCATAATTCTTAAGGACCCTAGGTTTTGGGGAATGGTAAGTGAGCACTGGCTTCAGTTTCAAATCACCATCTCCACTGGCCTCTAACAAGAGAGTCAGCCTGTCCTTTGAAGCTTTGAAGCCAAGCGTTGACTTTTCTTTAGCTATGAAAGTCCTAGATGGCATCTTCTTCCAAAATAAGGCTGTTTTGTCTACACTGAAAATCTGTTGTTTAGTGTAGCCACCTTCATTATCTTAGCTAGATCTTCAGGATAACTTGCTGTAGCTTCTACATCAGCCCTTGCTGCTTCACCTTGCACTCATGTTATGGAGATGGCTTCTTTCCTTCAACCTCACAAACCAACCTCCGCTAGCTTCACATTTTTCTTCAGCTTCCTCACCTCTCTCAGGCTTCCTGTAATTGAACAGAGTTAGAGCCTTGCTCTGGATTTGGCTTTGGCTTAGGGGAATGTTCTGGTTTGATCTGCCTTCCAGGTGCTAAAACTTTCTCCATATCAGCAATAAGGCTGTTCCTCTTTCTTATCATTTGCGTGTTCATTGGAGTAGCACTTTTAATTTCCTTCAAGAACTTTTTCTTTGCATTCACAACTTGGCCAACTATTTGGTGTAAGTGCTTTCAGCCTATCTGAGCTTTTGATGCACCATCCTCACTAAGCTTAATCATTTCTAGCTTTTGACTTAAAGTGAGAGGCCTGCAACTCTTCCTTTCACTTGAATGCTTAGAGGCCATTATAAGATTATTAATTGGCCTAATACCAATATTGTTGTGTCTCAGAGAATAGGGAGGCCCAAGGAGAGGAAGAGACAGGCAAAGAGCCAGTAGTTGGTGGAGCAGTCAGAACACACACAACGTTATCATTTAGGTTCGTCATCTTATGTGGGTGCGGTTCACGGCACCGTAAAACAATTACAATAGTAACATCAAAGATCACGGATCACCATAACAAATAAAACAATAATGAAAAAGTTTCAAATATTGTGAGAATTATCAAAATGTGACACAGAGATGAAGTCAGCAAATCCTGTTGGAAAATGGCACCAGTAGACTTGCCTGAAACAGGGTTGCCACAAACCTTCAATTTGTAAAAAAGCCATATCTGCAAAGTACAATAAAGCAAAGCACAATAAAATGAGGTATGCTTGTATCTGTTAAAAAGCTGCAGTAGGGGCACAGGACACTTTTGCTCTTTACTTCCAGCCCTACTCAGAATGCACCTTGTGTTCACTCCAGCTGATCTTTTCTCCTTCCGCCATTTTAGTGTGACCCTCTTTCCCTGCTCTAACCCCTTGGCCTACCTTTCTTCCCATCTGTTCTCCCCTTTGCTGCTCCAGGAGATGGCTGGTAGAAGTGGTGGTCACAACACCTCTTTGCCTTCTAAGTAAAGAATTTGTGGTGGGATTGGAAGTGGGGCTCTCTGTTCTGGAAGTGAGGTATAGCTTCCACTCTAAATACATGAATTATGAAGGGATGGAGGTTTGTGGTGGGGGGGAGGAAAGGGTGTTTCATTACTTCTGTACTCCTTTCATGTCTGGCTCTTTTTCCTTCTGTCACACCAAGATTTCCTGTATAACTCAACTCTCCAATGTCACTTTCATCTTTCTCTACTTCTGGAAATTATAGACCCTTTTAGAAGATTCTGGGAGCCTCTGGCCAATACTTCTTTTAATCTACCCTCTTAGAGTATAATGTCTAAGGCCAGGAACATTCATATAACAAAAGTTTATTAAGAAATTATTAGGCAAGCCCTTTGTTAAGTGCTGAAGAGACAGAGATGAATAAGATGCACCCCTCCTCTCAAGGAACCTACAGTCTACTGAGTGAGACAGGCAAGCAAAGTCATCATTTAGTGGGATAAGGATTCTAGAGGAAGATTGTATGAGGTAATGAGGACATTGAGAACAGAGTGCCAAATGATGATGATAAGTCAGGAAAGTCTTCTTAGAGAAGGAGGTACTTTAACACAGACGTGAAGAATACATAGGAGTCTGCTATCTGAAAGGGGGAGGGGTTGTGTTTCAGATGGAGGAAATAGGCAAAGCAAATGTAAGGCAGCAGGGCTTATTCAGGATACTGCAAAAACATAGTTTGGCATGACCGGGCAATGGCAGTAGTGATTGAAAATGGAGAGAAAATGAAATGTTTAAGAATATATCCCACTGAGGAGTAATGTTCTATTTTTGAACCTAAGTGGTGGGTATATGGTAGTTCATTATATCACTCTTTCATTCAACAGATATTTGTGTGTGTGTGTGTAATTTCTGGAAGCCCATTATGTGCTTTAGCATAGTAGGAATAGAAAATTCCATAGAATTTTCTACCTCAAAAACATGCCTTAAGGGTTATGTGAATTACTTAGTAACCATATGGAGTGTCAATGTTAATGTCAGCGTCCAGGGGAAGGGGTGTTGATGATTTGGGATTTTTCTTCTGCTTCAGTTCATAGCCTAGAGGGACACTTAGTTTTTATTATAGGCTTGTTTGAATTGTCACATAAAGCATTCATTTTTTGTGAACATTCACAATGGGGTATCAAAAATGAACCAAGCAGATTCCATGTTGCCAAGCTGCTTATTATTTAATAGGGGAGCTAGGAAAGATGTGCACATGTGCTGTATGAAAAGCAAATTATGTGTGTGGGAGTTTGGGGAAGGAGAGAGAATCACATGGGTCAGAGTTTTTGGGGTTCAGGGACTGGTCATTTACTGTTAGTGCTGTCAGTCTTGTTCCCAAAGTGTCTGAGGCATCAGAAACAATTACTCTTGGTGCCCACACTTTAGGGTTCCTTGACTGACAAAATGCAAGTTAGCAAAACTTCCAGTGAGTCATCTGCATTAATCAAGGACCTCTTGAGTGTTGTCCTTGTGGTAGGATACAGTAAGAAAAATGCCTGCTACCTCCTTACGCACACAGGATGGGTGTAACCCCTGAGAAACCATGCTAGGTTGAACCAGTGCTGTTTGGTGCTCCTCTCTGCACATACCAGTGCAGGCATGTCCCCTGAACCCACCTTACCAGTGCTTTCCCATTAGACTCGGTCAGAATTACCTCATCATAAATTGTATTGTAGAAGAACAGATGGTTTTTATTTTCCTTGAAAGCTACTATGCAACTTAAATCTGTGCTAGCATTCTTTTCTCAGATTTTGACTGTTTCCATAAGATTTAGCCCATCTCCATTTTTGCCCTTACTCTCCTTTCTAATTAGGGCTACCTTTGGATTGTCATAAATCTTTGATGTGTGTTTATATTTTAGTGTATCTAGTTTAAGGCTTTTTCTCTCTTCTTCATCTCCTGCAGTTTTTGTGGCTTTAGTCACAGTACCTCAGATCCCAAATCCTTGTTTATCCTTCTCCTACAGTTCCTACATCAGTGTTTACCCTTTCTTTGCCTACTACTCCATGAATCTCTTCCCTGAGTCTCTGACTCCTACCCCATCTCAGCTGTGCTTTGTGGCTTCAGGAAAAATCCTGAGGTGGGTCTGTGATGTTTGCCTTTGCTACCTCTCATCCCCATTCTCCTGACTTTGTTTCCTTCCCTTGTCCTACCTCTGTCTTACATAAAATCAAGACAAATGCCCCACGAACTGTGGGCAAGGAGCTGAGCCAACCTCTAGGGGGCTCAAAGATGGCTTAAGGAGCATGCAGCCTAGTGTAGGAGGTGGACAGATCCATAAATAACTAAAATAAGGTCTGAGGAATCATAAGTGAGATATTTGAGGGACTCACAAGGTAATGAGGGGTAAAACTAGAGCAGCATGAGTAAAATAGGGAATGGGGAGCATTGCAGGAAAGTCACACCCTCTATTAGCTAGTGGAGACAGCTGGTGACAGAGCTGTTATGTGACACTGGACCCTCCCTTGTCTTGCTGGGAGCTCTGTCGGGGCTGGTTCACTTTGGCTTGGGTTATCTGTCGCTAACTGCTTCTGTTTCACGAAGTACCTGAGCAGACTCAGTGGGTAGGTGTGTCCAGCCCTATTTCTAATTCCTCCCTGACTCTTGCTGCCACATCCCATTTCTAGGTTTCTCATGGGATCTTGGGACCTTGCCTTCTTGTCTTCCTTCCCAGTCTTCACACTGGATGTGGCTGAACAAGCTTAGCCCTCTTCCTCAGGGCTGCCATGTGTATTTTCACTGGGGGTCTAAGGGGAGAGTGGAAAGTAGGGTTGGAGGTGATAGAGGCAATAGAAAGGGGCATTGTCAAGTTGAGCTTGCTCTCTGTCTCAACATCTAAGTTATATATACCTTCCAGACTGACCCAGTTCTGGTATAGTTGTTTCTGCAGAGCTACCGATCTCATTGGTTAAGATGGAAAAGAATCATAAAAAGACAGTGGTAATAATAGACTGACTTCTGACCTGTTTCTCTTTGGATACCTTCCCCAGAGATAGAGACAGGATAAAGGGGAAGTTGGTTGTCAGAGTGATGTTTGCTATTTAAATATCTTGTCTCTGGTGAGTGTAAGGGCCTTAGCCTCTGTCTGCTATCTGTAAGTGTTGTTAACACCTAGCTCTTGGTAATCTAACCTTTGGCAAACTACCTACTCATTACTGTTTCCAAAATACTTGTGGAAATCTGAGCTGGAGCTTGCTGTTGACAAAACACAAAGGTGCTTCTTTCCAGATTTAGTTGAAAATCTCCTCATGTTTAGCGCAGGTCAAGAATGCTTGATTTGCTGGTTTAAAATTTTTTTTTCTTTTTGTCTTCTAGTTTGCCAGGGTTTGGATACCTGATCCCAAGGAAGTTTGGAAGTCAGCAGAGTTGCTCAAAGATTATAAGCCAGGAGATAAAATCCTCCTGCTTCACCTTGAGGATGGAAGGGTAAGAATTTTGCTTTTATTTGTTGTTATTGGCATAAAGTGAAGGAAATTCAAAAGTGTAAATTTGCTGTGACATATTTAACTTCACTTGGAAGATAAATTTTGAATTAATATAATATTTTCACTTACTTAATTATCAAAAATAGCAAAATGGCAAACTCAATTTTCTATCCCAATGGCTTAGTGAAAATAACAGGTACTTTTAAACATCCATTATTTTGATTTATGAATTTATTATGACCTGGTTTAGATTCACATCTAATCCTCCCAAAGATATTCCTGTTTATCTGTATTTTGTTTAGGATACTATTAAAATTATTCACATTAACTAAGAAAGCAACATTTAAGGAGCCAGTTTGAGATATGATATTTGCTGGAACTAGATATTTGAAAAATATTTGCTTAGAAGCTGTTATATAAAATACTTTGCTAGTGGCCAGAAAAACTTAAAACCAGTTGTATCTCTTTCCCATCAGCATTCACTGCATGAGTGGAGTCTTAGTTCTACCCAAATCTCTCCACTGCATTTAACAGGGCATGTCACACTTTTTTCTTAAAAACCTTTATGGCGTTAATTTCCTCTAAACAAGTTATAATCTAGCCAGGAAAATATAGGATATAAAAAGTAGTTCAACACAGCAATATTAAGATGTCAAAAGATAAGCTTATGATTAACTGCCAAGTGAATAATGCTGTCCTGACTGTTAATATATATTGAGCACTTACTATGTACAGGTATAGTTCTAAGTGCTTTATATGCTGTAACTCACTTAATCCTCATAACAATCCTGTGAGGTTGGGCTATTATCTTTACCACTTTATGGATGAAGAACCTGAGGCTCAGAGAGTTTGGGACTTGTTCCGGGTTATACACGCATTAAGGGATGAAGCTGGGAGTTAAAGCCAGGAGATTGCCTTTCTGGTCTGTGCTCATTACCACTCTGCTGTACTGTAAAGACAGTGAGGACTTTAGGATCCCAATAGAGGGAAGTATCACTGTGGACTCCTTCAAGGAAGGCTTCAAAGAGAAGGAAGAATTTTGACTAGATAGAATTTGGATTAACAAAGAGAAGGGAGTAGACTTTGTGAGGACTGGAATATATTTTGGAGATAGTGAATATGACAAGTTGACTGGAGCAGAGATTTAGAAAGGTGTGTGTACTAATTCAAGGCTTGTGCGTTAAGGTACCTGCTATATACCATGTTAAGAGGTGGCAAAAGATATGCTCTCTGACATTAATGTCAGGTAGGAAAAGTACATATACTTATGAATAGTGTGACACATGATATAATAAATATAAACAAGAAACAAAAATAGAACAGAGTGGGTAGTGGCCAGAGGGACTGGTGAAGGTTAAGGGTCAGAGAGGCATTGTCTAAAGAATGAGTAGACAAGGAGGAGTGCATTTCAGGGATCTAGAAAAGCATGGACAAAGGCAGGGAGGCTTGTACAGTGATGTGTGTTTGGGGAACTTCACTAGTTCCATGTTGTTGGGATGTGAAGTGAGGGTACAGGACTGGCAAGAGGATGGAGGTGGGAACCAGATCACAGAGGGCCTGGTGTTCATGCTGAAACTCTTGGACTTCAACTGGTGTGCTATGGGGAGTGATTTTAGTGTTTTTAAACAGAAGGGTGCCAGGTTTGTGTTTTAGAAAGGACTCACTGTTGGCAGTATGGAGGATGAATTTTAGGAGAGCAAAACAGAGACAAGGAGATTATTCAGAAAGAAGGCAGGGAAGAATTGAGGGCCTTGACTGCTAACTAAGGAACTAATTTATTCAACATTCATTGATCATCCACTCTGTGAGGTGTGATGTTAGGTACCTTAGGCTATATTTTCTTCTTCTTTTTTGGCCGTGCATGTGGGATCTTAGTTCCCCAACCAGGGATTGAACCCGTGCCCCCTGCAGTGGAAGGGCGGAGTCTTAACCACTGGACCACCAAGGGAGTCCCTATATTTTCTTATGTTAATTCTCACAGCAATCCTGTGGGTTCACGGGTGGTATTATAACCATTTTCCAAATAAGGAAACCAAAACATTAAGTAGTCTACCTGAGATCACACAGCCAGAAGTGGCTTTTTTGTATGGCAGGAGCCGATGCAAGGACCAGTCTGCTTTGGAAAAGTTTTATTATTATACCCTAATAAACAGGCAGAGAGATTGTAAAAATTTCCTCCCCATTTTGCAGTCATTCCAACCTGATTTGAACATTTGACCTCTATATATCTCTTTAGTATTAACAAAAGTCTTTTTACAAAATCAGCTTGTCCCTCTCTGCAATTATATTGCCATTTTTTTTTCCTTTTCATGTGTCGTGTGTTGTTTGTCCTTAATACGTAGTTGAGTAACAATCTCCATGCTTGGCTTTGCCATAAAGCCATATTCCCTTGGCTTTAAAGTGAGTAGTACTTCTTAATTTGGGGGCCCAAGCACCTCATTAAAAGTTGAATAAAAACTATGGACTGTGTTTTTTAAAAAATACACATATATGTATATATTTACACATATGTTCATACACACAAAGTGTTAACACCTAATTTTAGGGGATTCTTGGACCTCTCAGGGTTCAGGAGTTCCCAAGTACGTAGCACATACCAGGCACTGTCTCACTTAATTTTTACCACACCCCTATGAGCAATTTCCATTATGCCCATTTTACAAATGAAAGATTTAGGTTAAATAATATACCCAAGACCACAAAAGGAGTAAGAACCAGTTTTAGGATTTGAACCTGGGTTGATCTGGCTCTAGAGCCAACCTCTTACCACTCTCTTATGCTGTCTGTCACTTATAATAGGTGAAGAGGAAAAAAAAAAAGCTTATTTAACTAAAGATTAAAAACTCTGGTCTAGTAACTAGGTAAAAAAAATTCTAGGCTTTGACTTTTCAAAGTGTATTATCAAAAATTGTTAATATGAGTTAACACATCTAGTGAAAACAAAGACTCTCCTTATTTTTTTTGCCATTTCCACCAGTTTCTGTGGTTTTGGAAGGTGCCAGGAAAAGAATGCATTTGATCGCTGAGAAGCAAATCAGGAATAGGAAATAAGCAAAATGTATGTGCCTGTTTTGGGTTTATTGTCATTATTTATCCAGATGCTATATCTTGTGCATTTTCAGGATTTGGAATATCGTCTAGATCCAAAGACGAAGGAGCTGCCTCACTTAAGAAACCCTGACATACTTGTGGGTGAAAATGACCTCACAGCCCTCAGCTATCTTCACGAGCCTGCTGTACTCCACAATCTCAGAGTCCGCTTTATTGATTCCAAACTTATTTATACATATTGTGGTGAGTGTGCGTTGCTGTCTGAGTGAACTGTGAATTCTTTTCTCTAATGGACAGGACCATGGAAATATTGTGCATGGGGACAATTCTTATTTTCTCCCATGTCCCCAGCTTTTTTTTCTCTACTGACTTCTTATCCTTCTTTCACTAATCATTCTCTGCTGAGACCCAGGTCTGGGATTTCCATTCATTTCCTTCTAAATCTGTTTGCTTGGTGTACCCAACTCAGCACTCAGCATTTCTTCATTACGCTCCTGTTTTGGAAAGGAACAGGTATCTTTTCTTCTTAAAAGAATTTATACCTTTTATATCCTTGATATTTGCTCTTTTTCTTCCCTACCTATTGACTGAATATTTATTTTTCTGAATTTTCATTTTTCTTCAATTTATTTTTTTCTTGCACATATGCTACCTTCTCAGTGAAGCCTTTCCTGTCCACCCTATCTTTTCTTCTCCTAGTTGTCTATCTTCCTTCTCTGTTTAATTTTCCCCCCTTTTCCTTACTACTGTCTAACCTATGATATATATTTTTTTATATATATATTATATAAATATATATTTATTTTATTGTCTAGAATATAAGGTTCATAAGGGCAAAATTTTTTCCTTTTGTTAAAAAATTTTTTAATTTTTCCCTCTAGAATTTCCCTCTAGAATATAAGGTTCATAAGGGCAAAATTTTTTCCTTTTGTTAAAAAATTTTTTAATGAAATATAATTGATGTACAATGTTATATAACTTACAGGTATACAGTACAGTGATACACTTTTTGTTTTGTTTTGCTTTTTTTGGCTGTGTTGGGTCTTTGTTGCTGACATGGGCTTTCTCCAGTTGTGGCGAACAGGGGCTACTCTTTGTTGTGGTGTGCAGGCTTCTCATTGTGGTGGCTTCTCTTCTTGCAGAATACAGACTCGAGGCACGAGGGCTTCAGTAGTTGTGGCCCGTGGGCTCAGTTGTTGTGACTTACAGGCTCTAGAGCACAGGCTCAGTAGTTGTGGCCCATAGGCTTAGTTGCTCCACGGCGTGTGGGATCTTTCCGGACCAGGGATGGAATCCGTGTCCCCTGCATTCGCAGGTGGATTCTTAACCACTGCGCCACCAGGGAAGTCCCTACAATTTTTAAAGGTTATACTCCATTTAGATTTGTCTTTTTGTTTGCTTACTGTTATAAATATAGCACTTAGTAATGACTTGAAAGCTAGCTGTAGTCAAATATTTGTTGAATGAATGACTTTATTAATATATACTTGCTGTAAAATGTAAGGAAATACCAAAAAAAGTATAAAAAATGAAAAAGAATTACATGTAATTTACCACTGAAAAATAACCAGTATTATGTTGTCTTATATCCTGTGTGTATATGTGAGAGAGTATAAATAGATATAAAATTGGAATCAGTCTATATATAGTTTTGTGTCATGTTTTCCTATGACACAATATTTTTTATAAACATGATTTGTGGTGGTAGCTCAATAGTCTGTTACATGGATATAATAATACGTATTAAACCACTCTCCCTTTTTAAAAAAAATTTTATTGAAGTATAGTTGATTCACAATGTTGTGTTTAGTTTTTGCTATACAGCGAAGTGACTCAGTTGTACATATATATATATATTTTTCATCCTTTTGCATTAAGGTTTATCACAGGATATTAAATATAGTTCCCTGTGCTGTACATAACCACTCTCCCTTTATTATATACTTTGTTTCCACTTTTCACTGTTATGAATAACATTATGATAAACATCTTTATTTCAAAAAAAACCCTTTATGTGAATCTATGATTATTTCATTTGGATAAATTTCTAGAAGTGGAATTTTTGGTTTAAATATTACAAAAATATTTAAAGTCCTTTCAACATTGCCACCGTTTTTATTATTTTAAATCACCTAGTCTAGTTCGTAAATGGTGTTTTAGTTAGGACTAGGTATAATGGGTTCAGAGGCAAAGGCTATGATATATTTTGACCCTTAACAATTTGTTAGTTCAATATTAACTGAAATTGAATTGGTATTAACTATGATTCTCACTTTACCTAGTTTGATATGCCCATGAGGATATTAGTGACTTCTTCTTTTGCTTTTGTTTACCTTTCTCCCCAGGTATAGTCCTAGTAGCTATAAATCCTTATGAACAGCTGCCTATTTATGGAGAAGATATTATTAATGCATATAGCGGTCAGAACATGGGTGATATGGATCCACATATCTTTGCAGTAGCTGAAGAAGCTTACAAGCAAATGGCCAGGTTGGTGGAAGCTCTATTTATTATTTCATGACTTTTATTAGATGTGATAATTTCTTCTTTGCTGAGTCACAGATATTTTAAAATACAGTGAATAACAACTAGTAAATTATTAATTAAATGGCCTGCATTTTTTTTTGGCCGTGCCGTGTGGCATGTGGGATCTTAGTTCCCTGACGAGGGATCTAACCCATGCCCCTTGCAGTGGAGGTGCGGAGTCTTAACCACTGGACTGCCAGGGAAGTCCATGGCCTGCATTATTATTAAAATAACCTAACATTTGTAAAAGGACATATAGTTTATAAAAGCTGCCTTTGGAATCTCATTGTAATTCTGTGACCATGCAAGGACAGATGTTATGTTTTACAGATGAGTGGATCAAGGTTTGTTGTTATTAAGTGACTTGCCCAATGTCATTCAGCTAGTGAGTGGCAGACCAGAACTAAAAGGCCTAAGTGCTGAAAGAAATCTATCTGTATCTGGTAGAATTAAATCTCAAGGAAAGTGTGAATTTTAAGGTTAGCAGATGCTGGGGCGTCAGGGATCCTGAACAGCATCAGGGAAATGTCTTTGATGTTAATCGGGGAACCCTACTATTTTGAGAGTGGAGAATGGGAGAAAAAAAGCTATTTTCAAGACTAGATTATACTCTTGATAATATAATGTAATGCAAAACTGTGCATGCATAGAAAAATAGTCTGACAAGTGAGAAATGGTATCCTAGCGTTGTTTTTTTTTTCTTTTGCGGTACGCGGGCCTCTCACTGTTGTGGCCTCTGCCGTTGCGGAGCACAGGCTCCAGACGCGCAGGCTCAGCGGCCATGGCTCACGGGCCTAGCCATTCCGTGGCATGTGTGATCTTCCCGGACCGGGGCACGAACCCGTGTCCCCTGCATCGGCAGGTGGACTCTCAACCACTGCACCACCAGGGAAGCCCCTAGTGTTGTTTTAATTTACCTTTCTCTAAGTAGGAAAGACTTTGCACTTTTTTACACACATACACACGCACATACCTATTTGTATATTTAATATATATATTAAAAACCGTAAGTTCACACTGATACCTCCAAATCCAGTTCAACACCACAATTTTTATTCTTGATTTCTTTTTCCTTCTTTTAACTTTTTTTTTGACCTTGAAAACCCTGGCTCTCATTATCCATAGTTTATTTACTTGTTTGCTCAATCCTGGAATACTCTTTGTATCAGAAATGCTAACCCATATCCCTGTGAAAAGCAAATATACCACTCAAGTACATTTGCGTCCAATTCATTTTGTCTTTAGCCTTATGTAATATAAAGTGCCAGTTTCCAAAGTTGCTTAGGTTGGTTCCTTTCTTCCCCACCACTTTATGAATTTATTCAACCCCTCTCCCATATATGATCACTTAGATTGTTTTCAACATTTTGCAATTGCAAACAGTGCTACAGTAAATAACCTTGTGCGTATACATTTTTGTATTTATTTATTGCTCTTCCAAATTGCTTTTAATGAAGCTATGGCAGCAAAATATACAACGTGACCCAGATACACAGTGGAGCAAAGGCCTAGATAATGAGATGGTTTTGTCCACATCTTGGGGAAAAAGGTGATATGTATGTCTTTATGAATAAAATATCTAGGAATAAACTTGCCTCACATTCTTGCCAGTCTTTTCTCATGCTGAAACTCACTGCTCTCTGATAACTAAATCACAATATTATATTCCTTAAAACATCAGCGTTTTTTTTTTTTCTTTTTGTTTCCTTAAAACCAAGTAATATTGATTGCTTTGATTTGGTATTTTTTTCCTCCCTTGTTAATGGTAGAGCAAATAAATTTGATCGATTAAGTTTCATTTATGAGTTTTCTTGAAATAAATTAGAGAGTTATAGTCATAACCTTAGTGTAATGGAAAAGATATCTATACTAGTCACAGCTCCATCAGTAAATAACTATATAAGCTTAAATCTTCTGGTCTCCCAGGGCCTCAGTTTTATCACCTATAAAATAGAACACTTGCACTAGATGGTCTAGCTTTACATTTAAGGCATTCTGTTGTACACACTTGTTACCTTTCAATTTCATGGGCACTAATGCATAAGTCTTTTACTCTTTCTAGTGGAGGGCAGGCTATGATAAGGAGCCTGTAGCAAAGCAGAAGGAGAATGGTATAGACTTTTCCTCTGGAAACTAAGAGATGTGGAGTATAACAACCCAACTCTACTCTAAACTTGGATAAGCCATCTGACCTTTCTGTGTTATTGTTTCCCCCAATGAAGAAAAGATAATATTTATCATGCTTACTTCAGAGGTGAAAATTACATTAGATGATAAATATGAAAAGCACTTTGAAAAACACTATTTAAATATAAGCTGTTACTGTCATCACGGTCTTCATCATCATGGAGTCTCATGTCTGCATTCTCTTTCTGTTCATTTTAGCCTCTCATCGGGTTTTATTCTTCCTGACTCTCTTGCTAGGCCTTTCCTTAGAGTGGCCCCTTCTTGCATTTGTTTAGGCAGACTCTGAATGCTTCACACTTCTAAGGTCCATTGGCCAAGTGGATGCTGGCTGTTATAGATTATAAAATCTCTCCTGTTGCCAATTGTGACTCACCTGCCATGTGGTACCAAGTATTCCTACTTAGGCAAGTAGACATGCTACCTGATAATGAATTTTATGTATGATATATAAAGGTGAATTAACTTCTATTAGTTGGCAGCTACCATGTTTAGAGGTATACTGTGTGCCAAGCATGATGTCAGGCATGTTACGTCTAATCTTCATTACACCCCTGGGAGCAGACATCATCACCTCTGCTTTACAAATGAGGAGACTGAGGAAAGTCACTTTCAGACTATCATGCTAATAGATAGTATCTGGGAGCTGAGATATGAATCAAGCTCTGAGGCTACAGAGCCTTTCTTCTTTGTTGTTTAATTTTCTTACCTCCAAGCTTTTACATATCGGATAGATAAACAACAGGGTCCTACTGTATAGCACAGGGCACTATATTCAATACCCTATGATAAACCATAATGGAAAAGAATATTAAAAAAATATGTATAACTAGAAACAATTGGCTATTTTTGTTGTGGAATCTTTATATTAATTTCATAGGCTCTATACTGATGGAACAGAAAAGTCAGATTGACCTGAGAAGATCTGATAGTCATGTGACAGACTTCTCAGCAGGAATTTGGTGTATCTCCAGGAAACGCTTATTTTCATTTCCTGAATAATCTCTCTACCTCTCTAGCACAGCTTTCATCAGTGTGCCAGCACAGTCTTATGGTAAATATTTATACTTAAAAGCTGATACTGCACATTGTCTTGTGAACTCATTGTCTAGTATCCACTTTAGAGTGTAAATCTTTTCTTCTTGGGATTTTGATCAAGAGCAGAAATCTTGGAAAAACAGAGCTGAGCAGCTTGAGGTTTGACAAGTGATAAAAATGTAGAAAAACATAGCACCTCTCTAACAAGAGAAATAAGGATTAGAGTCTCAAGTGAAAGCCACATCACAGTAAATACACAATGTTGGAAGAAAGCATTATATTACACTAACTTAATAATTTTCCTTTTTAGCAAGGGATCAGATAAAGGAGACGCAATTAGATTGAGTGCCTGCAAGAAAATAAAACTCTAGATTTTGTTTCATGAGAACATGTTCACTTATAAGCTAAAAATTAGACCTAAGTGCTTGTACACTTAACCAAGGTACATGGCAACACCCAGTGGATGGTTATGAGAGAGTCAACATTGAGGTGTGTGGATATAGTAAAGTGGGTCCTGCGTGAGTCAGGTCTGAGGCTGGCATTACTTAGTTTCCTCATTAACAACCTGGATGTGAATGGAAAGTATGCTCATTAAGTTTGCAGAGGACAAGATGATGGTCTTGGAAAATATGAGCACCATAACCTAGAGAGATTACATTTTTAAAGGGTAAAGTTCAGAAGGAAAATGTATAAAATAATATAACTGATATGAAATGAATCTTACTAGATATAATCTAAGGAAAGACTGGACAAACCAAATACATATATAGATAGAAGGAATATAGACTCAAGTGTAACATCTCTCTCTTTCATCAACCCAGAGTGGATAGTCTATCCTTGAATGATTTATTTCCTGGGGTTTCAGGTACCTCTCCATAGTTTAACTCCTATTGCCTTTCCCCCATACAACCTAGTTTTCTCCTAATTATCGTATAAGGGTCAATTCAGGCATCACCTTCTCTAGAAAGCATTTCCTGACAGCTCTTCCTCACATCTTCCACTAGTTCTATACCCCTTCTCCATGCTTTCATAATATCCTGGATAGACCTCTTTTCTTGTAATTACTCCACTGTATTTAAACTGTACTTTTCAGTCTCTCTCAATAGGCTATGACCCTAGAGTCTTTTATCTTCATAAAGTGTTTGGCACATTGTGGCTACTCATTACATATTTGTTGCATGAATGAATGAAGCAGTATATTTACGTAGTGGCTTTTCATTCACATTATAGCCTCTGGAAGCAACATTGACTGAAACAGGCCACAAGAGTTCACCTCTGCTTCGGAGCACCCAGTACACAGGCTATTTAGGATCATTGCAGGGGCCCTTGAGAGGACTAGCCAAGCCAGAAATCATAAATTTTCAGTTCCTGTATCCTTAGGATGCTCCAGATTGATCTGTCCTTGAGGAAGAGTGGCGAATCTCTGTTCCTTAACTTGGTTTTATCAGGTCCTTGAAGTGATATCTACATCCCAAAAGTAAAAGAAGGTTCTTATAAGGACAAGAAACCTGAAGAATTGTGAATAGTGGCTGACCAGCTAATCAAAATTTCAAAGAATAATGAATTATTATTTACATAGATGTAACAATCTAAAGCTTACAGCTCAAATAAATAGAGTAGGGTAGACTCTGATATTCACGTTAAAACCATAAAATTTTTTATCCCTGGTGTTTTTGTCTGTTTTCTCCGCATTTCTATTATACTTTTCTTGTTTTTCCCTTTGCATGTGTTTATTATGTATTACCCTTCTCCCTTCTGTGTCTCTAGTTGGCTCCCCACTTCTACCTGTCTCTGCTCTTGTCTCTTTTTGGCATTTCTTCCTGTGGCCACATATAACTGAAAAATGTTTTAAAAACTACTGTTCTTACTTTATAAAGATTTCTGTTTCCTGTTCTTAATTTAAAAGCAGGGGGATGGAATTTACATTTTTTCTCTTTGTAGCCCTTTATTGATTTTGGCCATCTCAGATTCAGGGGTCCTACGGAGAAGAAATGTTTGCCCATTTCAAGTACAACCCTTCAAGCCCATCTGAGCATCTGTAAGCGTGTCCTATTCCAATTGTACTTGAGTTTACCTGGCTTAGACTGCAGGCTATGGCCCATCCAACATCTGAAAAATCAACTCTGGAGTTAGTTTAACTTTTAAATTATAGTACTTTAGAATTGAGAAAGACTTTAGATGCTATTTAATCTTAAAAATGAGGGAAACTGTGACCCAGAGAGGGCATGCAATTGCTCAGTCATGAAATTGGTAAATGACAGATCGAAGACCAGAGCCCAAGTCAGAGAAATTTATGTAATGGAAAAGTCATACTTACTTATATATTGGAATGCTCTACTAGGCTTCAAGAAGAAGGGAAGCCTGTGCCAAAGTCAGGGAAGTGTAATAAATAATAAAGTCCCTTAAAAGTGTTGGTCATATGGATCCAGGATCATAAATCCTGGAAGAGAAAATGTATCTGGTATGTGCTTGACATCAATGTGTATATGTGTGTATTTGTACAAATCTGTGTGATTCATTTGAATAATCCTCAACCTTATCTCCTTTAACAGTTCTCTTCTTCCCCATGGTATAGGAAAGGGCTACTACATAATGAATGCTTCAGTTTTTTTGACGTAACATTTTGTCATAAAGACTTGAAATAGTATTTCGAAGGCAGTACAGTTTAGGATAGCAGTTCCCACTAATAATTCCTTTTTGTCAGACTAGTGGAAGTCTCTTCACCTTGTTTGTTATTGGAAGGAATGCTGGGAGAATTTTGTCAAGGTAGCTATCACACAGGGTGTAGTGACAGAACTGATCATGCAGGAATTAGGAAGAGATCATTTTTCTAGTTATATTTTGGAAGGGAATCCAAAGAATGATGATACTGTCCTTGATTAATGTATCAAAGACATCAACTCTGAGAACATTAAAATACTCTAAATGACAAAAAAAAGGGACATTGGCCCCACAATGAGAACTGTTTGGGTTTTTTATTTTTGTTTTTGAGTGATTTATCTTGAAATCAGGCATGTATGAACAGAGGCAGTGGGAATATCCAGTTTGAGTCTAGAAGTTCAAATAAAAAGGGAATGAGATAGTATGAGGTTCAAGAATGTTTTATAAAAATGAGGGTTACATGCAAGCCTTTACTATAAGTATTAAACATTCCTTGTGTCACCTAGGTCCTCCTGATTTTCCCCACAGTATGGGAGTCAGAGTATCTGAATAGGCTGCTTACAGGTGCTGGTAGTGTGATGTGAATGTACTTAATCAGGCCTGAGTTGGGTGCTCCTATTGTATTTTTCAGTCTGTAAAATAATACAGTGACCACCCTTTCTCAACGAAAAAACAACCTTTACCGTAGAAAAGTCTTTCTACTTTGGAAACGTATTGCATGTACTTTTGATTCTGTCACTTTGGTGTCTCTTAAACCCATCTGCCTCTCTCAGTCATGGCCACCATAGTCTTTGTTCAGACTTTCATATCTTTTCATCTGGATCTCTGCCACCCATATCCACATTGCTGCCAGAGCGTTTTTACTAATTAGATTGTTTATTTTCTGTTTAAAACCCTGCAGTAACACTCCGTGACCTTTAGGTAAACTTCAGATTCCTTAACATCTCATTTATGATCTTTATGATCCATTTCTCATTAACCTCTGCAACCGTATCTGTCATTACTTCATGTTCTAGTCAAATTAAATTATCTGATGTTTCCTAATTTCTCATGCATCTGAGCCTTCATTTATGTTATCTCCTTTCCCTGGAATGTTTCCTTCTTAACTTACTTTTCCCTTGCTTGCTTCCTCTTACTCATCTTTCTAGACTTTGCTGAGGTATCATCTCCAGGGTGCCTTCCCTGATCACCTCTTCCTTCTCTCAGTACCCCATCCCATGTATTATAATCTTTAATTATTAGTTTGTCTTTCCTCTTAGACCCTCAACCACTTGAGGATGCAGATCATGGCTTTTTAAACTTGTATCCCTAGTATTAAGCACAGTGTTTGGCACGTAGTAGATGTTTGCTAAATGTTTGTTGGATAAATTTCTTTTAAAAGATAAAAAGATCGTCTTCTATAGTGAAATAACCTCATAATCTTGTGGCCTAAAAACCTTTGAACTCATTTTGTCTCTCCATAAATTGAGGGCAAAATTGTTACTACCGGGCTTCCCTGGTGGCGCAGTAATTGAGGGTCTGCCTGCCGATGCAGGGGACACGGGTTCGTGCCCCGGTCCGGGAGGATCCCACATGCCGCGGAGCGGCTGGGCCCGTGAGACATGGCCGCTGAGCCTGCGCGAATGGAGCATGTGCAACGGGAGAGGCCACAACAGTGAAAGGGGCCCGCGTACCAAAAAAAAAAAAAAAAAAGTTACTACCTTTATGTACTTGTTCAGTTAATTTGATGGATTGAAGCTGACTGCTGGTTTCATCTCAGGAAGTGGAAGTTTCCTGCTTCTTTCCCAGTCGAAATCGTGGCCAAAGCAGATTTATTCCTAGGCTAGGTTGGTTATTAAAGTTTTATTTACTTATAATCAATACACATTTACTGAGCGCTTGTGATGTGTCAGACTCTGGACTAGTTGCTGGATATTAATGATATGGTGACATAGGTCCTCATCCTCAAAGAAATGATAGTCTTATGAGCAAGTTCTTCACCTAGACTTTTGAGTCATTGTATGAATGAATTAAAGATGTAATAGTAGATAGTCTTTGTTTTTTTAATTAATTAATTAATTTTTTTAGCTGCATTGGGTCTTCATTGCTGCATGCAGCCTTTCTCTAGTTGCAGCGAGCGGGGCTACTCTTCGATGCGTGGGCTTCTCATTGCAGTGGCTTCTCTTGTTGCAGAGCACGGGCTCTAGGCATGTGGGCTTCAGTAGTTGTGGCTTGTGGGCTGAGTAGTTGTGGTTCACGGGCTCTAGAGAGCAGGCTCAGTAGTTTTGGTGCATGGGCTTCGTTGCTCCACGGCATGTGGGATCTTCCCGGACCAGGGCTCGAACCCGTGTCCCCTGCATTGGCAGGCGGATTCTTAACCACTGCGCCACCAGGGAAGTCCAGTTGGTAGTCTTTGAGTTCTAACATATTTGAATGAATCAGCCAACAAATGAACCATTTCTTCTCTGGTAATGAGGGTACTTTAGTAAGAGCTGGAGTTTGTGGGAGACACCACAGACAGTTAGCTAGTAGATAATTTTTTTTTCAATTAAGTAGTATTTTCTTCTAAATTTGTTTGCTGTAACTCCAGTCTCTTCTAAAGGTGGTTGACAACAGTACTCTAATAGACCAAATTAATTCTCTAGGAATAAAGTGTGTTTGAGATATGTACACACAAAAAATTCAGAGATTATTCATCCTTAGATGTGATGCTTTCTAATTTAATGCCTGATATTTCTTCTCCCTCTCTGTTCATTGTTAATTTATAAGTAGTTGTTTTTATTAGGAAATGTCATTCTTAGGTTCCTTCCCACATTTTTGCATGTGTGAACCAGCAGGAACTCTCCATGGCTCATTGATGAGAATACAGAGAAAATCATGTTAATCACATTCAAAAGTGAGCAGCACTGTCAGTTACTCTTCTTTGTTTTACAGAGATGAACGAAATCAGTCCATCATTGTAAGTGGAGAGTCTGGGGCAGGAAAAACAGTTTCAGCTAAGTATGCCATGCGATACTTTGCAACTGTAAGTGGTTCCGCCAGTGAAGCCAATGTTGAGGAAAAGGTGTTGGCATCCAACCCCATCATGGAGGTAAGGCCATAACGTTCTTACTATATTCTCTCATTAAGAAACAGGCTCAAAAAATTGATTGATACAGCACATGTCAGAAAGTCTAGGATCTCTCAACCAGTAATAGTAGGAAAGTACTTTTCTGGATGTTAGTGAGAGATCTAGGAAAAGTAAAAATCCAGTAAGGTAGACATTTTGAGTAAAGTCTAGCTATAGAGGAAGCTACTTTATTCCATAAACCTGCATTTTTAACCTACCATTGGATTGTTGCCTCCAAGTAGCTGGCAATGGCACTTCATTTCCTAAAGTTTCTTTTCTCCCAGTTAATTGACTTGTATCTATTGCTCCTTATACTGGAAGTATAAGTTACTCCTTTTCCCACAATGCTGAGCTTATTTAAGCTCTTTCTAAAATACAGGATTCACTGTGCTCAAGCATGAATGAGTTTCATTATTCCTTTGCCCGCATTTCATTTTCTGTACTTAGTCCAACCTGTTTAGCTATAAGTTTTTACATTTTTCCAGATACGAACTATAAACTTAAATATAATCTTGAAAGCATTTTTCTGCTTGTTTCTGTCAAGCATATCACACAGCTTTAGTTTAGAAAAAGAAATTCAATAATATAAATCCTTGGAAAAGGAAGATCTGTGAAAGGATATCCTTTCAAAAGTGGACTACGTATACAAAGTAGACATGCTCATGCCAAAGAAAACAGACCTTTTTGTGTGAGAATTTGAGTATTTTAGGATTTGTAATTAGAGAATTATTTGTGTATTAATATGATTTTAGGAAACTTACCTTTTTGTAAGTATTCCCATTAAATGGAGAAAATAAGTCTCAATAAATGGAGAGAAATTACTTTGGGCATGCAGAAACAAACCTTTCTTAATAAAAACCCAAGTCAGCATTCTTTATTCCTGTTTTTTTTCCTTTGTCAAGCCTTACATGTCACCCAAACACAGATGGCGTTTAGGACTGGCTTGGTGCACCCGTGGTGCAAGTGGTTTTCGCACTGATCAGTCCAGAGGTAATTGTGCCTGGTGTGCAGTGCTGTGTGTGACACTTCAGAATAGTATGTTGTGACCCCTTGCCCACAGGGCTGCCGTCTAGTGCAGCATGACTTCTGTTCTTGGGATTAAGAAAATAAGAGATGCTGGGGAAGTTAAGAGCCTCCTGGGCTGGGTGACCTATGGAAAGAGAACTGGAAATGTCTTCTGAAATAACGCAGACAGGAGAAAGCAGATGCTTATGCCAAAAGAGAGTAATAAAGATTTTAAGCAAATATTAAGATTTTGAAAGAATTTAAGCTACAGATATAGTGGTGGATCCCACTTGTGTTAATATTGCGAAAATATAATCTGTATAGCCAGTTTCTGATTTCGGTTCAGGAAACAACAGGGCTTTCCTTTCTACCATTATTTTGACTGTTTTTGATCATAACAACAAATTCTTGGTATTTGGCAGTAGTTTAGGCCATTCTTAGTCCCTAATGTTAGAAGATCCCAGAGTCTTGATTATGAACGCATCAGGAAATCTCATTTCTCCTAGGCCTAGACCATATAATAACATAACTCTGGAATACGTCAAGTTGAATGAACTATTTTATGACCTTGCTATAGTCTTGTTCAAAAACTAGCTATACTGTTTTTTCTACAACGCAGATTTGAGTTGTGTTAGTAGGAGTGATATTAAAAATTTGGAATGACTACAGATACTACTTTTTAATATGCAGTTATAAGGAATTTACCCTGTTTGCTAGGATGAACAAAAAAAGTTAAAGACAGCAGTTATACTTTTTAAAAAAATTTAGGAAAAAAAATTTTTTTAAAGACAGTAGTTATACTTAGCTACTTCACGCTATATTATTTAGTTTCTCTACAAAAATCTGGATTTAGAAAATTTGTTAAAGAGAGAACTAATTTTCAACAGCTACAAATGAGGGCATCCCAACTTGAAAGATTAAAATGGAATGTAGGGCTGAAGAATGGTGACAAACGGTTTGCAGTTACAGGAAGAAAATACAGGTAAAATATTGAATATGTGGCCTAGAAAATTTGTAGCTTTTAAACCTGCCTCAAGATTATGTCTCTGGAGGCATGGACATATACACTACCAAACGTAAGGTAGATAGCTAGTGGGAAGCAGCCGCATAGCACAGGGAGATCAGCTCCGTGCTTTGTGACCACCTAGAGGGGTGGGATAGGGAGGGTGGGAGGGAGGGAGACGCAAGAGGGAAGAGATATGGGAACATATGTATATGTATAACTGATTCACTTTGATATAAAGCAGAAACTAGCACACCATTGTAAAGCAATTATACTCCAATAAGGATGTAAAAAAAAAAAAAGATTATGTCTCTATATCAGAGCCCTTTACTGTGATGTCAAGAAAGGAATGTCTGGGTCTCCAGTGATCATGAGCATCCCACACCTTGAGCATCACAGCCCAGTGGCGTATGGGATTTGCACATTATCCTTTAGAAAGCAAGCTCCTCATCCTCGTCATAGGCTCCTTTTGCAAAATACAAATAATGTACAGTGAAATAAATGATTCTCTTTTACTCTATTTTATGACATTTTCCTTTTCATCCTTTTTTCCTAGAAATTTTCATCCTGAGATGGGGACAGGGAAGATGTTGGGGGCACACTGGGTCTTTTTTTTTTTTTTAATTTTAATTAATTAATTTATTTTTGGCTGTGTTGGGTCTTTGTTGCTGTGCGCAGGCTTTCTCTAGTTGCAGTGAGTGGGGGCTACTCATCGTTGCAGTGCACGGGCTTCTCATTGCGTTGGCTTCTCTCGTTGCAGAGCATGGGTTCTAGGCACACGGGCTTCAGTAGTTGTGGCTCGTGGGCTCAGTAGTTGTGGCTTACGGGCTCTAGAGCGCAGGCTCAGTAGTTGTGGCTCACGGGCTTAGTTGCTCCGCGGCACGTGGGATCTTCCCAGACCAGGGATCAAACCCATGTCCCCTGCATTGGCAGGTGGATTCTTAACCTCTGCACCACCAGGGAAGGCCCCACACTGGGTCTTAATAGTGTTATTTCCTCTTCAATGACTGTAGTTGAAGATTTTCATCTCCATTTAGTAAAGAAGAATAATTCACTCAACATTTCTCTGAAATCAGTAGTAAAATCAAGACCACAAAACTTCTTTCCTTTAACAATTTCTTGCTGTTTGAAATGAAAATAGCATTAGGGAGGCTGTTATAAATATAGTACTTATAAGGCAGAGGGAGCAATTAGGGGGAATGAACAAAATAAATGAATAAACATCATTTATATACAGAACCTTCTTTCCATATTGGGTTAAAGGCTTAGAATCATAGAGTTTTATTTTTGAAAGGGACCCTAGAGCTCATCTATTCCAGTCAGTTTACACCTGTGGACACTAATGCTCCTTAGAGGATTAAATGATGACAAGTTAGTGCTAGGCCCTCGTGTGATACCCAGATCTTCAGACTTCTATTTCATTTACTCCTTCTACCATTCTTTGCTATATGTTTATATACCTTGTACTCAAAGACAAAAGGGTTTGTTTCAACTCTGGCCTGCTCACTTCTTCTCACAAAGTGTAGTATTATCTTGGCAGGTTGGCCACTCTGATCCCCACTGTAAGTAGATTGGGGCAGGGGGAATGACATATGGAGGTTGGGATAAGAGTCTGGGAGGGAGGAGAAGCTGTGGACCACCCTCCCCTAACTTGCTTAGTTGCTGGGGGAAAGTGCTTAGGACAGTGCCTGGTAAACACTCAGTCATTATTACTGCTGCTGCCACTGCTACTACATGTAACCCTTCATCTGCTCTTTGACAGAATATGTTGTGCTGAAAGAAAATTTCACGTTTATTTTCTAAACAAAATAAAAATAATGGGAATATACGGAGACTTTTTGTTGTGCTTTTTGTAATATCAAGTTTTGCTGGGAAAATATTCTTTCGATCTATAATGTTAATCTGAAAGTTAGCAGTATTCTCATTGCCAAAACAGAATAGGGTAATACATGCCTTATATTTCAGAAAGTGAAAGTACGTTTTCTTTGATTGATCAGAGAATCTAATGTGTTGACTTTTATGGCTCTGTTACTACTGTTTTCATCACTTGTGTTTGTATTGCTTTTTTTTTTGTATTGCTTTCTTAATGCTCCAGAGCATTTTCATATCTTTCTCTCTGCTGTGGTTTCAATATACTAATCCTAATAGTCACAGGCTTTGCGCAGTGAAAGATATTAATTGTATGAAATTATCTTATTAAGCATTTAATTTATGCAATATGTTAATACTTGCTTTTCTAACTACAGCATGTTTTTTGCTTTGCTTTGAAAGAAAAATTTATAGACGCATGTTACCTAAATCAGAAAGCAGTGCATATTCAATTAAAATTTTTAGGATTATATGAAAAATTTAGCAGAAAGTTACATTCTCTGCATTCTTTAGCAGATGTCTTGCAAGTTAGATACAACTATCAAAATCCAAAGCCAAATTTTACTGTCTCTGGTTTCTGAAAATGGCTTTGAATTAAGTGGGTAATTACTAACACTTCACTAATAAGCAGTCCAGCTGGGCCTACTGGCTAAAGAGACCCTGAACACCAAAGCAATATTTCCAGGAAAATATTAATTTGTCTTAACCAGCTTATTTACATAAAACAGACTAAGTTTTTCAAGAAACCAAACCCTGTTATTTAACTAAGAGGGCTTGTGCCTAGGCAGCCCCTGGTCCCATCCGTTCTTTTCCTTTGTTGACATGAATGAGTATGTTCCATACCACAAATGGTGGATGAAGACCTCCCAGGCACTGGGCTCGAGTCTGCTGTTCCTGAAAATAATCTGTGCGAGAATAACAAGGCCGATACGGACTATTAGTGTATACCTGTGTGGTTGTGCAGTGAGTAAAGCATACAGTTGTGCCTGCAGGGGCCAAACTGGTTCTGTTTTTAAAAGAATCAATTTTAAAGGGTTGTGTTCTTTCTCTCCCTGAACAAATCTGTAAATGTCAGGGCATGAATTGCACTTCTAAAACCTTATTGTTTTCCCTTTGTCTCTTAGTCGATCGGAAATGCTAAGACAACCAGGAATGATAATAGCAGCCGTTTTGGGAAGTACATTGAGATTGGTTTTGATAAGAGACATCGAATCATTGGTGCCAATATGAGAACTTACCTTTTAGAGAAATCCAGAGTGGTGTTCCAGGTAGGCCGGGCAGGTATACATATAGATTGCATAAAATTCCAGAGCTCGTGTTTGTTGGTGTGCATTTTATTCCCAGATGTTCTTGAGCATGTTATGACAATATTACTGCAATATTACTGCAAACCACACTTGGACTGGAACATGTAAAACAGTGCCTATCAGAGGGTACCCCTTAGACTAATAGTCTTTGGGACTGGGCACTGATTTAGGTTTAATGGTTTTGACTGTTTCCTCCAAATGCGTGTAGGAAAAGCTTAGTTAAGAAGAGGCGCTATTAGTTTAGTCTTGTCTGTCACATTTCCCAGTTGATAGGGACGACATTGGTCTATGCTTCAGTGAGTTACAGTTTAAACTCAGTTCAAGAAGAAAAAAATTATCCTTGTCCTTCTTCCTTCCTTCTTCTCTCAGAATGTGATACTGTTTAGATAGAATAATGAGGGTTAAAAGGTCTTCACAACTCAGTTGTGAACTACTGTCAAAGAACACACTCAAGTGTATGGATCAGTGCCAGACTTGCATTTGCACATATGCTCTTACTCCTTTTCGGGGGGCGGGGATCTCAGTTCCCCAACGAGGACTAAACCCAGGCCACGGCTTTCACGGCAGTGAAAGCCCAGAATCCTCACCAGGGAACTTACTCCTTTTTTATTTGTAAATGGGAAGTACTACACATTACAGCACCGGCAGGTGTGCGTTCACATGTTTATAGGTATACTCAGGGAATGTGGACTTATCATTGGAAAACTCCCCATATAGGACTCCTGGTGACCCACTGCATGCTGAGATGGGGTTCCTGTAGTCCCTTAACTAGATGATCACCATACTGAGGTTCAAATAGCCCTGGCACCGCCATGTAGCAGAGTCTACAATTTCCATTGCACAAGTGTCTTAAGGCTTTGAAACTGCCTGGGACATACTGAGAGTCATGAGTTTGGGCAGCCTAGAGCTACCCTGGCTTTGACTTTGGGGGTGTGCCTGATTTGTGGCTACCTAAATGTAATGCCTGATTTGTATAGTGAAGGAATAGTCGCCCTCCTCCATTGTTCTAATATCTAGATACATGCAGAGCTGTGTTACTGTGCATACATGTATACTTGAACAGGTCCAAAAAAATGTTTAGTAGCAGAGGAAACAATGGGGGAAATATATGGAGATCTAAGAGAAGATTGAGTCTAAATAGTACAGATTGGATTGATAGGTAGACGATTAAAGGGAAAATGGGTATGGTGACCAGAGGGTAATGGTGCTTAAGACAGAATGTTAAGGCCTAGTTCTTATTGTCTTGTCTAGAAACTTTGAAGCAATTCTAGCTGTTCCCCAGCACACAGGGCTATATAATATTGTGGGTGTTTGGTTATATCAAAGTGAGTCAAACAGTCAGAAAGAGCATACTTGATATTGTCCTTCGTGTACAAAGGTGACCAAAGCATTTCTGCAGATCCCCCTGCTTTTCTAGTTGTCTGTGTACTGAAACCCCTGACCTCTTGCCTATTCATGCTTGTGGTCATTGGTATATTGTTAATTTGTTTAGTGTATTCTGTGCACTAAACACAGAAAACTAAGTTTTCTTTACCAGACACCAGCCCCTGTTGGGCATCAAACCTGACCTTGGCCTTACTTGCTCTATTCTTCAGTTAACTGAATACATTGCAGAATTCAAGGATATGACAATAGAGTATAATAATATTGTATAAACAATATGATTACAACTGTATTTTTAAAGGATATATGTGGAAAAAGACTGTCAGAAAATAGTAAGAAATGATCTTAGCATTGTACATGATTTATTTTCTATTTAAAAATTTTTTTATTTATTTTTAAATATATAAACTGAAATGATATGGACGATGTAGTGCATTTAAGGATTTCTTACAAACAGCTACAGTACATATGGCAAAAATGGGATTTTTTTTTTTCTAGTCAGAAGTCTTAGGAAGACCATGAATCTAAGAAAATACTGTGAGAAAATA
Organism: Neophocaena asiaeorientalis asiaeorientalis; assembly: GCF_003031525.2. Classification (NCBI taxonomy): domain Eukaryota; kingdom Metazoa; phylum Chordata; class Mammalia; order Artiodactyla; family Phocoenidae; genus Neophocaena; species Neophocaena asiaeorientalis. The sequence goes on from NW_020174056.1 coordinate 2,105,318, forward strand.
TTGAGTGTTGCAGGGAAAAAAATAAAAAGGTTTTAGCTTGCTCCAGAGGCACTGATCTCTTATGACAGTGCCATAGAGCAAGCTGTTCACTAGTTCAAAAAGCATTACTATCAGGTATATTATTTTGAATGTGACCAACAGATACACACTCACACAGATGCACATAGCTAATAAATCACAAGGTTTAATAATCATAGATATGTATTAGGAAATTTGGGAGAGGACAGTTTATTTCATCAAATAATTAAAATTTTATTTTTATGATTGAATTTTCTGGGTTTTAGATTAAAATGCTGTAATTGAAAACTCTTCTTTTTTCAAAGGCAGAAGAGGAGAGAAACTATCATATCTTCTATCAGCTTTGTGCCTCAGCAAAGTTACCTGAATTTAAAATGCTGCGATTAGGTATGAATATGGCACTAGATTTATTGTGCTGGTATTGTCTTATGTTAATTTCTGAGTTCACAAATTTACTTCTTAAAAAGGAGATTATCTCATACTGAAATATTTATGGGTGAAATGATAAGAGGCCTACAGTTGGCTTCAAGATAACTCATGGGATGAGGAAGTGGTGAGTGGCCGTATAAATGGAACAAGATTGGCCTTGAGTTGATACTTGTTTAAGATGAGTGATGAGTACACAAGGGCTCATTATACTAGTTTCTGTACTTTTCTATATGTTTGAAATTTGCCTTGATTAAAAGGAAAAAAAATGTAAAGGAGTTTACGTGGTGGAAATCTATGCAGTTCCATAAGTGGAACTCTATGAAGAAGGGAGTGAAGTGTTTGAAGAAATTATCCTAGCCTGTAGATTGGAATAAAACCTTTAGGAAAGGACTATTCATTTCACAAATTCTGCAAACATTTCACTCCATTATTTAATTTTGAGTCTTGTATTACAATATAACTAAAAACACAGGAAGTCAAATTTCAGACTCTATACACTTAATTGTGCTGTCACTGCCTCTAATTCAGAGTGGACATAAGGGTAGAAGTCAAGGCCTTTTCATAGACTGCACATCTTTTAAAAAATTTTCCTTAATTGCAGGAGACGCAAATAACTTTCATTACACGAAGCAAGGTGGCAGTCCTGTGATTGAAGGAGTAGATGATGCCAAGGAGATGGCACAAACCAGGCAGGCCTGCACTTTGCTAGGTATGTAATCTTATTCTTGAACTTTTAGAAGCAATAGCTTTTTGACTCGAGCAACCTTTGATTGGAATATTGGCTTAGCTTCATATTAAGTAGTGAGAACTGTTGAGAGATTTAACATCCATTTTTGGTGTTTTGTTTTTAATTTATTTTTAGATTCTTTATAAAACACAGTTGGACAGCAGATGAGTACAGTGTTTCTCTTGGAGGTGATGGGGACTGTACTGAAATTAGGTTATGGTGATGGTTGCACAACTCTGTAAATTTACTAAAAACCATTGAATTGCATATTTAAAATGGATAAATTTTATGGTATGCAAATTATTCCTCAGTAAAGCTATTTAAAACATACATTCGAGGGCTTCCCTGGTGGCGCAGTGGTTAAGAATCTGCCTGTCAACGCTGGGGACACAGGTTCGAGCCTTGGGCTGGAAAGATCCCACATGCCGCGGAGCAACTAAGCCCATGCGCCACGACTACTGAGCCCACGTGCTGCAACTACTGAAGCCCACACACCTAGAGCCCGTGCTCCGCAACAAGAGAAGCCACCATAATGAGAAGCCCGCACACCGCAACGAAGAGTAGCCCCCGCTCGCCACAAGTAGAGAAAGCCCATGTGCGGCAACAAAGACCCAGTGCAGCCAAAAATAAAATAAATAAGTTTATTAAAAAAAAATACATTGAGGGCATCAGGGGTTGTGGGACTGTTTACTTAAATTTTTACAAAATCTGAAAGCTAGAGCCAAATGAAATGGGTTTCTATATAGAAACTCATGTTTTATAGGATTTTTTTGTGTTTGTTTTTTCGATTTGGGTGTCTTTTGTGGCCTGGAAATGTGGTTGAGCTGGCTTGGTGACAAAATACTGTATTACATGTAGTTTATTCTGTTTCTGAAATAGCTCATGTCACTGTCTTGTTTCTGTATTTAAAAAAATATTGGATCTACATATAAATAAATTGACCTTTAGAAATGTACTTATATAACTTTTAGTGTTGAATTATTTATTTAAAAGCTTCAGAATATGAACAATTCTAAAGTCATATATTGGTACTTTGAGGAGTAACCTGAGGTGAGTTAATTTAATTTAAAAGCATTGCTAATCAGAGTATGGTCCAGGACCACTATGGAGCTTGCAAAAATTTAGAATCTCAGACCCCATCTCAGACCTACTAAACCAGAATCTGCATTTTAACCAGATCCATTGGTGATTCATATGCATATTATAGTTTGAGAAACACTGCTTTACTTCCGGGGCTAATTCTGTTTGTAAATAGAAAATTGCAAATTTGAAAAAGCCATAATTCAGGAGATGGCAGAAACATTCCTTGTAAGATGACTGTCTATTACTCTGTATATAGTTACATATTTGGAAATCATTTTACTATTTTTACTCGAATATAATTTATATGTAGTATTCTGGAAAAATCTTACCTTATTGAAAAATGAAGCCCGAGCTGGTAAAATACCAAGGGCTGTCCAGCTTTCTCATCCTGCCTGATCCTTCAGGTCCTGTTCTAATGCTGTGTTTAGATACTCGCTCATCAGGCTGGAGTGCAACACCAGCCTGAGCACTTCTAATCTTGGCGTCTCTTTGACTTATATTTGGTCTGTAGTTAGAAGAAGTAATCAAATAATCTGACTTAAAACAGCCTTATTGGGCTACAACTTGCATTTGGAGTAGAGATAAATAGAAAAGGTAATAATGTTAATGAGATACTTAAATTCATTGTGTGACAGTGATGGTGATAGTTTGTTTAGCACCTACCATGTGTCACATAGTGTGTTAAGTTTACTATGTGCATTTTCTTATTTAATGTTTACAAACTCCCTTTGAGATAGTCCCTATTGTCCCTGTATCTCAAATGAGAAAACAGAAGAATAGAAGGGTGAAGTTATCTGCCAATGTCAGATGGCAGGTCAGGAGCAGAGCCAGGCCTCAAGCTGAGGTCTGTCTCATTCCACAGCCCATGCTCTCAACCATAATGCTAAAGCGCATTATGTGTTAATGTCAACAAAGATGAAAGTGTTGTTAACTATGACACATTATAATGTGTACAACATCTGGCATTATTCAAGGGTTAAAGATGGGCTTAAAATTGTCTGCTATAATTGTTTAGTTCCTGTTCTGAAATTGATCACTTGTTCATTTACTCTGCTGTTTCAGGAATTAGTGAATCTTATCAGATGGGAATTTTCCGAATACTTGCTGGCATCCTTCACTTAGGCAATGTTGGATTTATGTCTCGAGATTCAGACAGCTGCACAATCCCTGTAAGTTCAGAGCAAGCTTCGTGTGATGACAGTTGATTTATATTTTAGTTTTGTTGATTCTTTATGGAAACCATGTGTTTGAAGTCTCTCTATTAACTAACATTAGTAACTATCAGAGAGGTAATTATTAGACAGATACACTATGCAGAGTAGAATCTTGAATTGTAAACAAAGAAAAGTGGATTCAGATCCCTGGTGCACAGTGATTGGGGTGGGGGGCGCGGAGGGAGGGGAGGAGAGAACTTGGATATATGTCTGATAAACAGCAGTGGGAAATATTAGATGTGAAAGTTGGATTGGTGAGACTAGAGAGAAGGGCTCATTTGGCCCGTGGCTCACATAGCAGAATTGGTAAGTTCATTTGTCTCCTCAGCTGTGGAAATGTAATATGGTTTAAAAGTTACTGAAGAAACTGTTAAAAGTGGTTACTCCTGGGAAGAAGAATTAGATGGCTGGGGAGATAGGGCATCTTCACTATGATTTATATATTCTTCCGCACATAGTGATAACTACACACTGAGCATTAAAATTCAGTTCATTTGTTTAAACTGTAACAGTCTCAGATTGTTCTCATTGGGCATTTGTGATTTGTGGTATTTTCTGATCACCACCATCAAAGATCACACACATACACACACTCACACTTACACACACGTACATATACAGTATATATTAGGTATTTTTAACTTTATTAAAATGGAGGCAGTTTTAATATAATTCTTTTTCCATCCTGCTTCCTCAAGGAGTATAATAGGAAACAATTTTGAGATTCATGTTTCACTCTTAGGACACCCAAGTTGATATTTGCAAATCTACATGTAGATTAATTCATGTGACTTAAATTTGGGTAAATTAGACTTTAGTTTTGAAATACGTGTTTCAGTGTCTCTGCCTGGGTTCAATTCCAACTTTACTATTTACTCTCTCTGTTTTGGGGTGAGTTACTTAGCTTTTCTGAACCTCAGTTTGCTCATCTGTAAAATGAAAGAGACTTTCTTTTCTAGCAGTTTTGGACTGGTTGCTCTGATTGAGCTTCATGCTGGATAAATTATATTTTAAAATATTTTTAATAAATACATAAGAACTTCTCAGAGGCCATAAACTGAGTGAAAACAGGAACTCAGAGAATGAAGCAGAACTCTGAAACTAAGACTCACTTGGAGGGCGTTTGCTGAACCCAGTGACGTTGAGCTTCAGTTTTCATAGCCAAATGGGGTGCAGAAGACAAAAAAACAAAGCCTAGGACTCGTATAAACAGGGGAACAGGAAGGAAAACTTCTGGCTAAAGCTGAGACCCTAAATGAGGAATTTGCTCACCACACTCTCCAAGAGTACAAAGAAAAAGCAAGTCTCAAAGCTAAGTGGAGGGGGAAAATATAGTTCCTTAAAAAGTTATAACAATAAACTGACCCTCACACATACTTCCCAGTCTGATTTCATAGTTCCTGGATGGTCCTCAAAAGCCACATACACAAAACTTAGTTTAAATTGGTCCTGGATTGGTAGTGCCCTGGATGCCTGGCAGAAGCAAATGCAAATCCACCTTCAATCCAGGACTCAACAGAGTCCCAGAAGAAAAGTTACAAGAGATATTGGCTCACAGTCAAAAATCTCAAATCCCATGGTAAAACAAAATAGAGCTAGGTGAAACAACAGAGAACAGAGTCAAACCTACTAATAATGCTGAAAGAAATTAATAGCATATTTGACACAACTGAGTAGGGAAGTGATGAGCTGGAAGACAGAAGTGAAGAAATGGTGCAACATGGGCCCCAAGCTGGAGCCCTTAACAATAGTTAAAAGACACTGAAGGATGGAGTAATAAAATCTAATTTTAATATAATGAGAATTCCTAAGGGAGAGAAAGAAGAGAATGAGGCAGACATAATGTTTGAAGAGGTAATTACTAACAAATTTCAGAACTTGTGAAAATGACACTACACCACAGATTTGGAAAGGCCAAAAAATCCCAGTTAGGATAAATAAAAAGAAATCCACACCTAGGCACACCGTAATGCTACCAGAGGCGAAGAGAAAAATCTTGAAACAGGAGAGAAATAAGACATACTACTCTTGAAGTAGCAATTAAACTGATAGCTCACTTGCCAACTGCAGTAATAGGAGCCAGAAAACAGGGGACTATCATCAGTGTTCTAGAGTAAATAACTACTAACTTAGAACTGCATATCCAGTAAACATACCTTTCTACAATGAGGAAAAAAACAGAGGTGTTTTCAGACAAATAGAAACTTGTGAGAATTTGTCACCAATAGGCCCTCACTAAAGGAAATATTAAAAGACATAGTTTAGGCAGAAGGAAAGGGATCCAGATACAAGATCTAAAATTCCAGAAGAAATGGTGAATCAATAAACTAGTAAAGGGCTTCCCTGGTGGCGCAGTGGTTGGGAATGTGCCTGCCAATGCAGGGGACACAGGTTTGAGCCCTGGTCCGGGAAGATCCCACATGCCACGGAGCAGCTAGGCCCATGAGCCACAAGTACTGAAGCCCGTGCACCTAGAGCCCATGCTTTGCAACGGGAGAGGCAACCACAATGAGAGGCCCACGCACTGTGGCAGGGAGTGGCCTTGGCTCGCCACAACTGGAGAGGGCCCACACGTAGCAGCGAAGACCCAACACAGCCATAAATAAATAAAATGTTTTTAAAATAAATAAACTAGTAAAGTATGGGCAAATGTAGATAAAATTTGATTAATTAAAAGAATAATAATGATGACTAGTGTATTGGGCCACAAAATACTTATTCATTACAGAGGGAAAGGTAGTGGAGAAACCTGGCAGCTACTCCCTTAACCAAGCAACCAGTCAGCATCACATGAGTTCTGATGCAGCACCCTGAGGAGGGTGCCACATCACTTCTCTAGCATTCCGGCCAAAAAGGCATGGCCCAAATCTGAGGCAACATAATACAGACCCAAACTGAGAGACATACTATTCTTCTAAAATGTCAAGTTCTCAAAAGACAAAAAAAAAAGAGTGAAGAGCTATTCAAATTAAAGGTGATTAATGAAACAAGATGACTAAATTCAATGTATAAACCTAGATTGGATCCTGGACCACAGAAATGTGGCCCCCCCCCAGCCTGCCCTCAGAGGACATTATTAGGTCAATCAGCAAAATTTGAATTAGATCTGCAGGCTAGGTAATAGGGTTGTATCATTGCTAATTTCCTGATTTTACTCACTATACTATAGTTTTATAAGATAATGTTTTTGGATTTTAGGAAATAAACAGTGAAATATTTAGAACCAAAAGGGCATTATGTTTGTAACATGCTCTCAAAAGGTTCTGAAAAAATAACATGTATGTATATGTACGTGAAAGAGCAAGAAAGAGAATGATGCAAGCCAACTTGGTAAAATATTAATATTTAGGGAATCTGGGTGAAGGGAATTCTTAGTACTCTTCTTGCAACTTTTCTGTTAGTCTGAAATTAGTTCAAAATAAAAAGTTTAAAAAAAATTAAGTGAATCACCAGGCCCTCCTTCCCTGCAAAAAGATGGAACTAAAGTACTGGATAACAAAGCTTATAGATTGGGATGGAGTGTTTGGAGTTTGTGTTAGTTAATTACACTGAGTTAACTAATGTAACTTAATGCTTCTATCATAAAAATAGAAACAGAAGGTAAACCTTTCGAACTAGTAGAGAGAAAAATTAACTGAAAAAAATAATCCAAATATAGCAAGAGAGATAGAGAAAATTTTAGAAAAGGTGGGACAAGTAAAGGCACAAAAGAAGGTAGAAATAATTACAAATGAACCACTGTTTCAGCTAATATGGATTGTCAGACTGGTTTTAGAATTCAGGTATGTACTTTTGAAAGATGCATTCCTAACACATAAAGATACAGATAGTTCGAAAGTAAAAGGTTTAGAAAACACACACCATAATAGCTAGAAAAAAACTGGCAGACCTGTATTGATACTGGACAACAAAGACTTTGAGGCCAAAAGCAATACTGGAGATAGAGTCACTATGTATTTTTATTTTGAATTTTATTTATTTATTTATACAGCAGGTTCTTATTAGTCATCCATTTTATACATATCAGTGTATACATGTCAATCCCAATCTCCCAATTCATCACACACACACACACACACACACACACACACACACACTTTTGTCTCTCTAGGTAGGTTTATTCCTAGGTATTCTATTCTTTTTGTTAAAAATGGGAGTGTTTCCTTAACTTCTCTTTCAGATTTTTCATCATTAGTATATAGGAATGCAAGAGATTTCTGTGCATGAATTTTTTATCCTGCAACTTTACCAAATTCATTAATTAGCTCTAGTAGTTTTCTGGTGGCATCTTTTTCTCTACCTATAGTATCATGTCATCTGCAAACAGTGACAGTGTTACTCCTTCTTTTCCAATTTGTATTCCTTTTATTTCTTTCTCTTCTCTGATTGCTGTGGCTAGGACTTCCAAAACTATGCTGAATAATAGTGGTGAGAGTGGACATCCTTGTCTTGTTCCTGATCTGAGAGGAAATGCTTTCAGTTTTTCACCATAAAGAATGATGTTTGCTGTGTGTTTGTTGTATATGGCCTTTATTATGTTGAGGTAGGTTCCCTCTATACCTACTTTCTGGAGAGTTTTTATCATAAATGGGTGTTGAATTTTGTCAAAAGCTTTTTCTGCATCTGTTGAGATGATCATGTTTTAGTTTTCAATTTGTTAATATGGTGTATCACATTGAGTGATTTCTGTACATTGAAGAATCCTTGCATCCCTGGGATAAATCCCACTTGATCATGGTGTATAATCCTTTTAATGTGTTGTTGGATTCTGTTTGCTAGTATTTTGTTGAGGATTTTTGCATCTATATTCATCAATGATATTGGTCTGTAATTTCCTTTTTTTTGTAGTATCTTTGTCTGCTTTTGGTATCAGGGTGATGGTGGTCTCATAGAATGAGTTTGGGAGTGTTCCTTCCTCTGCAATTTTTTGGAAGAGTTTGAAAAGGATGAGTGTTAGCTCTTCTCTAAATGTTTGATAGAATACACCTGTGAAGCCATCTGGTCCTGGACTTTTGTTTGTTGGAAGATTTTTAATCACAGTTTCAATTTCATTACTTGTGATTGGTCTGTTCATATTTTCTATTTCTTCCTGGTTCAGTCTTGGAAGGTTATACCTCTGTCAGAATTTGTCCGTTTCTTCCAGGTTGTCCATTTTATTGGCATAGAGTTGCTTGTAGTAGTCTCTTAGGATGCTTTGTATTTCTGTGGTGTCTGTTGTAACTTCTCCTTTTTCATTTCTAATTTTAATGATTTGAGTCCTCTCCCTCTTTTTCTTGATGAGTCTGGCTAATGGTTTATCAATTTGGTTTATCTTCTCAAATAACCAGCTTTTAGTTTTATTGATCTTTGCTATTTTTTTCTTTGTTTCTATTTCATTTATTTCTGCTCTGATCTTTATGATTTCTTTCCTTCTGCTAACTTTGGGTTTTGTTTGTTCTTCTTTCTCTAGTTCCTTTAGGTGTAAGGTTAGATTGTTTGATTGAGATGTTTGTTGTTTCTTGAGGTAGGATTGTATTGCTATAAACTTCCCTCTTAGAACTGCTTTTGCTGCATCCCATAGGTTTTGGATCATCATGTTTTCATTGTCATTTGTCTCTAGGTAGTTTTTGATTTCCTCTTTGATTTCTTCAGTGATCTCTTAGTTATTTAGTAAAGTATTGTTTAGCCTCCACATGTTTGTGTTTTTGATGTTCTTTTCCCTGTAATTGATTTCTAATCTCATAGCGCTGTGGCCAGAAAAGATGCTTGATATGATTTCAGTTTTCTTAAATTTACTTAGGCTTGACTTGTGACCCAAGATGTGATCAATTCTGGAGAATATTCTGTGCGCAATTGAGAAGAAAGTGTAATCTGCTGGTTTTGGATGGAATGTCCTATAAATATCAATTAAATCTATCTGGTCTATTGTGTCATTTAAAGCTTCTGTTTCCTTACTAATTTTCTGTTTACATGATCTGTCCATTGGTGTAAGTGAGGTGTTAAAGTCCCCCACTATTATTGTGTTACTGTCAATTTCCTCTTTTATAGCTGTTAGCAGTTGCCTTATGTATTGAGGTGCTCCTATGTTGGGTGCACATATATTTATAATTGTTATATCATCTTCTTGGATTGATCCCTTGATCATTATGTAGTGTCCTTCCTTGTCTCTTGTAACATTCTTTATTTTAAAGTCTGTTTTATCTGATATGAGTATTGCTACTCCAGCTTTGTTTTGATTTCCATTTGCATGGAATATCTTTTTCCATCCCCCAACTTTCAGTCTGTATGTGTCCCTAGGTCTGAAGTGGGTCTCTTGTAGACAGCATATATATGGGTCTTGTTTTTGTATTCATTCAGCAAGCCTCTGTCTTTTGGTTGGAGCATTTAATCCATTCACTTTTAAGGTAATTATCGATATGTAGGTTCCTATGACCATTTTATTAATTGTTTTGGGTTTGTTTTTGTAGGTCCTTTTCTTCTCTTGTGTTTCCCACTTAGAGAAGTTCCTTTAGCATTTGTTGTAGAGGTGGTTTTGTGGTTGCTGAATTCTCTTACCTTTTGTTTGTCTGTAAAGCTTTTGATTTCTCCATCGAATCTGAATGAGATCCTTGCCGGGTAGAGTCATCTTGGTTGTAGTTTCTTCCATTTCATCACTTTAAATATGTCATGCCACTCCCTTCTGGCTTGTAGAGTTTCTGCTGAGAAATCAGCTGTTAACCTTATGGGAGTTCCCTTGTATGTTATTTGTCGTTTTTCCCTTGCTGCTTTCAATAATTTTTCTTTGTCTTTAATTTTTGCCAATTTGATTACTGTGTGTCTAGGCATGTTTCTCCTTGGGTTTATCCTGTATGGGACTCTCTGTGCTTCCTGGACTTGGGTGGCTATTTCCTTTCCCATGTTAGGGAAGTTTTCGACTATAATCTCTTCACATATTTCCTCGGGTTCTTTCTCTCTCTCTTCCCCTTTTGGGACCCCTATAATGCGAACGTTGTTGCATTTAATGTTGTCCCAGAGGTCTCTTAGGCTGTCTTCATTTCTTTTCATTCTTTTTTCTTGATTCTGTTCTGCAACAGTGAATTCCACCATTCTGTCTTCCAGATCACTTATCTGTTCTTCTGCCTCAGTTATTCTGCTATTGATTCCTTCTAATGTAGTTTTCAATTCAGTTATTGTATTGTTCATCTCTGTTTGTTTGTTCTTTAATTCTTCTAGGTCTTTGTTAAACATTTCTTGCATCTTCTCAATCTTTGCCTCCATTCTTTTTCCGAGGTCCTGGATCATCTTCACTATCATTATTTTTTTATATATTTTTTAACATCTTTATTGGGGTATAATTGCTTTACAATGGTGTATTAGTTTCTGCTTTATAACAAAGCGAATCAGTTATACATATACATATGTCCCCATATCTCTTCCCTCTTGCATCTCCCTACCTCCCACCCTCGCTATCCCACCCCTCTAGGTGGTCACAGAGCACCGAGATGATCTCCCTGTGCTATGCGGCTGCTTCCCACTACCTATCTATTTTACATTTGGTAGTGTATATATGTCCATGTCACTCTCTCACTTTGTCACAACTTACCCTTCCCCCTCCGCGTATCCTCAAGTCCGTTCTCTAGTAGCTCTGCATCTTTATTCCCGTCTTGCCCCTAGGTTCTTCTGACCATTTTCTTTTTTTTTTTTTAGATTCCATGTGTATGTGTTAGCATACGGTATTTGTTTTTCTGTTTCTGACTTACTTCACTCTGTATGACAGTCTCTAGGTCCATCCACCTCACTACAAATAACTCAGTTTCATTCCTTTTTATGGCTGAGTAATATTCCATTGTGTATATATGCCACATCCCCGCATAGCCCAGGGAGATCAGCTCGGTGCTTTGTGACCACCTAGAGGGGTGGGATAGGGAGAGTGGGAGGGAGGGAGACGCAAGAGGGAAGAGATGTATATGTATAACTGATTCACTTTGTTATAAAGCAGAAACTGACACACCATTGTAAAGCAATTATACTCCAATAAAGATGTTAAAAAAAAGACAAATCCGTCATAGTGGGATATTACTGACCTCTCTAAATTATTGATAGGTAAAGAAATCCAAAAATTAGTTAAGTTATAGAAAATTTGAACAAAACAGTTAACAATGTTGATCTAATAGAATGTTTAGAGAGTGCTGATCCACTTCTAAATGATGTCACACCATTCATGTATATAAATGAATGAAATAAGCTGCTTATTTAAGGGAGTTGATCCATGTTGTTGGTAATGGTGGTGATTTGTATCTGAAGTGATTACTTGGGAGGAGGGGAGATGAAAGAAGGAAGGGACTGCTTCAGTGGGAAGGGTCAGGGGATGAGGCTGTCAGGAGACCCAGGTTCTAATGGGAATTCTGACATAAACTTGTTGTGTGATATTTTTTTAAAAATATTTATTTATTTATTTGGCTGTGCCGGGTCTTAGTTGTGGCATGCGGGATCTGTACTTGCGGCATGCGAACTCTTAGTTGCCGCATGTGGGGTCTAGTTCCCTGACTAGGGATCAAACCTGAGCCTCCTGCGTTGGAAGCATGGAGCCTTAGCCACTGGACCACCAGGGAAGTCCCTGGTTGTGTGATTTTCAACGAACTATTCTCTTGGATCTTATTTCCTCATTTATAAATTAGAGATGAGTGTTCACCCTACCTATTCCCCAGGAATGTTATCAGGTGCAGTTGAAACGTGTGAGTGAAGATGTTGAAAAATATAATGCACTAACATGGGTTAAATTAAACAAGTATTTATTGAATGCCTACTCATGCAAAGCCTGTGGAAGACAGCTGTAGGGGATACAGGGATCCCTGTAGGTGATACAGGGGATGCTTAGATTAGAGATTCTAGTCTAAGAAGTCACACAAATAACCATCAGGTTAACTGTTTATAACCCTTCAGTACCTCCCCCATGGGCCCCCATTGCTCTTAGCGGAAAGACCAGCCAGAGTATAGCCTCTGGCTTCATCTCATATATTTTCTCCCTCACTCAGCTTCAATCCCTCACATCTCTGGTTTCCCTCCCACCACAGGACTTCTATACCAGATGTCCCCTCAGCTTGGAAGACCCTTTCACCAAGTTAACACCTTCTCATCCTTCAGATCTCAACTCCATTTCTCAAGGCCCTGTCTCCTGCCTCCCTCAATAGGGCATTCTCCTTTCACATAGCATCTTAGTATAGTGTCCTCCTTTGTAGTAATTTTAATTTTAGGGAGCAATCATTTAGTTAACACCTATTTCCCCTAGTGACTCTAAGTTCTAGGAGGACAGGGTACATGTCTGTTTTTGTTTGCTGGCATATAATAGACGCTCAGTAAACATTTGTAGACAAGCTGACTCATTTTCTGACTGACTGACTGACTGAATGTGCCTGAAGAGAGATCCAAACAAGTACTGTCAGGAAACAAAGGAAGAGGTAATTTTAAAAATGAGCCCTAGAAGAGATTACGAAATGCTGCCTAGATGCTGGTTTGATGGATGATTGTGATTATCATTGATCAGCTTCAGGTGATCTTGGTGTTTGTTATAACAAAGAAATTGTGGGGTTTTAATTGTTCCCTCTTCGTTAGTATTTTTTAGTAAATTTTTGCTTAATTGATCTGGTCCTAGGAAATAACCCATTCTCTTTTGGCAGCCCAAGCATGAACCTCTCAGCATCTTCTGTGACCTCATGGCTGTGGACTTTGAGGAGATGTGTCACTGGCTCTGCCATCGGAAGCTGGCTACTGCCGCGGAGACATACATCAAGCCCATCTCCAAGCTGCAGGCCACGAATGCCCGTGATGCACTGGCCAAGCACATCTATGCCAAGCTCTTTAACTGGATTGTAGATCATGTCAATCAGGTTCTCCATTCTGCTGTCAAACAGCACTCTTTTATTGGCGTGCTGGACATTTATGGGTAAGTGTATTTGGCTTAGTGGTCTGAGCATTTCTTTCTAGAGACTATCTAGTAACTCTAAGTGGGTATTTGATTATGTTTCCTACTGGTGAGGAGAAGGGAAAATTAGAAGAGAATTTTTAAAAGTCTAATTTCATTTGCTAGTTTGCCTTCTCTGGGTACCTTTCTTTAATGTTAAAACCCTTCCTGTACATTTGCGCTGTACGATGCCTTTTTCATTATCTGGTTCAGTTTTTCAAAGGAGTGTATGAAATTTCTATTCCCCGTTCCTTTCTATGTGTATATAGACACTGTGCATCTGTGACCTGACAAGAGCAATGGCTTTATCGTAATTCTGATCGTTCCCTACTTGAGGGTGAATATGCCGTCCAAAGCATATACTGTTAGACGCATCCATAGGCTGCAGCCTTTAAAAAAATCTCTCTACCACCTGGCTGATGCTTATCTGCTGGGTACATATTTCATGTTACTGAGTTAAAAACCCTTATTTATCTTCACTGATGTGGAAAGAAAGTTTCACAATGTTGAGGAATTTCCTATTTCTTTCTTTCTGATTTGCACATTTTGAATATTTTTTAAAAGTTATTTCTTCCTTTTTCTCCTCTTCCCATATTATTTTTGGTTTTACAGATTTGAAACATTTGAGATAAATAGTTTTGAACAGTTCTGCATAAATTATGCAAATGAAAAACTACAGCAGCAATTCAATATGGTAAGAATTTTCTTGCTTGAATGATATTCTACCAAAAGTTATTCTCTCGAATTTCTAGTATGTGTTTAAAGTTTGGTTCCAGAAATGAAGTTGTGAATTACGATTATTATCTATGGTTTAAAACAGCTAAACTGCTGAGGAATTTAGGATTAGTAAATGCTGCAACCTTGGAAAGATGTTTATGGTCCAGATTGGATTCAAGGTCATCCTTAGATTGCTGTCTGAGAATAGTGAAAACTTGGTCCAAATAAATTGAGAGAGAGAAGCCGAAAGTGTGTTAAGTAGTAATATAGGGGGTGTAAAACTTTGATCCCAGGGATATCCTTCAGTTGTTCGTTCCTGAGGCTAACTATATGTGGAGTTATGACTGTCTTAACTCTTACTTGCTGTATTAGCAAGAGGTCAGAACAAGAAAGCCAGGACAGATTCTCTTTTCTATATGTATATATATCAATAAACCAATAGATAATGTTTCAAATGAATAAATTAAAAAATAGCTGGTAAGCATATTCTTTAGAGGTAAATATCAGAAGAAATAGCTGAGGGAGTTAAAAATGGTCACTTCCAGGGAATGAGACTGGGGTTGGGGAGGTATAGGACAAAGGATTGTTGCTCGTCATCATAAAACCTTTAAACTATTTCATTTTCAAAAAATATTGCATTACTTTGATAAAAATTCGGACCACCTTTATTTAGCAAATTAAGCTACTTAGTACAGTGAAATAATGTAGAGGTGATCTTAAAATCTTAGGCTTATGACTGTTTCTACAAGAATATGACTGGTGTATTTTGCATCTCTGCATAAGGAACATTAATAAAAACCTATCAGAGACTAAATTGAGCTTTATTTTTTCTCAAGGTTTTCCTGAGTTTCTTAACATTTTAATCAGTGGCACAGCCTTCTGTTCTTTCCCAGTATATTTTGGCACAAGGTGACTAGAAGTATAAGGAACCAGTGCCAGCCTTATTAAGGACTGGCTAATTTGTTTATTTCTCAAGGACCTCATATCTCTGCATGTGTGTTTCTGACTCTCTCCTTTCTCTTTCCCTCTTTCTGTCTCTATCCATCTGTTTCTCCTCTCTCTCTCTCTCTCTCTCTCTCTCTCACACACACACACACACACACACACACACACACTCACACTGCATCCTAGCGTCTCTCTGCACAACTGCTCCACTCCCTCTTATCAGATGGCATATTTTTTTTTCTGTTCTGTATATATTTTGTCAAGGTTTCTGCTTCCTCACTCACCTCACACTTCCTGTGAACCAAGCAGTGGTTGGAATGCTCCCATCCTCTTAACTTGTTTAACTCTCATTCATCTTGACTTCTTTCAGCATCAGCTTCCACTGTTAATTGCCTGTTTCCTAGTTTTTATACCCGAGAAACAGAATTTGATTAACCCAGTTCATTCGTTCATCAGAGATCTCTGGCACTTGACTAGCTGTGACTAGGAGCATGGGGTCTCACAGTAAAGAATTTGGTGCTTAGGACTGCTCCCTCAGCAGAGGCTGTGGGTAGGGCAGTGGGCAGGAGAAACATGGTGATTGGCAGGTTTAGTGCTTGGAGGCATTACCTTATCCACCAAGGATCTCTTGCCATATTGAACCTCACGCCCACCTGTCATTTTGGAAATTGAGAATCGAAAATTTTTGAGGCGCCATGGATTTTTCCAAACTAAATGTAGAGACTTGTATGAGAAACAGGCTCTTAAGTTTGGAGCAGTGTTTTTGTTGTCAATGTGGAAACTGCACTGCATGTAAATTAATGAATTTTTTAAAAGATAGGGCTCATTGTTTTGGAAATTATTGGTACCATCAGACAGGGCATCTTGCTGACACATGGTGCCCTATTTGCCTTCTCATTAATCAAAAGAACAGAAGAAATTTGCTTTCTGATTAACATGACATAAATATTCATATGGATGACAGGTTTGGTTGTTGTTGTTTTTTTTAACTAAAGCTTTTGTAGCTGGTTAGACTATAAATGCTGTAAATGAGCCAAGAGCAGCATTATAATAAGTGTAAAATAAAGTGGAAAAGTTCCGGATGCGTGAGGAGAGTAAAGCATCAGAAATCTTGGTAACCCCTAAGTTTCATGGGGTTTTGGGTTCTAGGAAATATATGTTGTCTGGTAATAGCCACAGAGGGCTTATCTTCCCAGAAAAGTTGCAAGATGTGTGAGAGGAAACAAGGTGACAAAGGAGACAAGAAAGAAAGCAGAACCCTCCAAGAACAAATGAGTAGAGGTCATTAGCATCTGTAGAGACTAGAATTTATGGGTTGGCTTCATTGGCTGCGCAGCTTGAAGCAGGAGCTGCAGCAGTGGTTGGATTGCCCTTCCCTCCTGGACCAACCTAACTACCTTTCACTGAAGAACTCAGATCACACAGCCCTTCCTCAAAGAAGCCTTCCCTCGCCACCCTGTATCCAAACTGGATAAGGACTCCTGCTCTCATAGCTCGCCATTATTTTCCTCTGGAACATTATTACAGTTTGTAATTATATTTCTTGTGATTACTTGATTTCTGTTTCTCCCACTAGTCTTCAAAGTCCATGAGGGCAGAGCCCATGTCTATTTTGCTAATGGTATGCAGTGACTGGCCTAGGATAGGCAGTCAATACATATTCCTGCTAAATGCTTCAACCATTGCTTCTCAATGGAGATGAGAAGGATTTAGCAGAAATAGCAATGGATTCATAGTGGTTGCAGCTGCTTGCAGATTTGGATGTAGAAGCCAGAAAAGTGAGCCGTAGATTCCCTGACTGTGGAGGATAATCAAGGCAGACACAAAAGACCAACCGAATGTTAATCTAATTCTGAGACACATGAACTTCAACACCACAGTCCCTTAAGAGAATTACTTTGTTATGCTGCAAGCATCACCCAGAGTGTTTCAGTAGTCTGGAGGGCATCCTCTCTGCACAGTTGTTCAAGGCCAGCTAAGACATTTCTGTGCCCATGTGGTCAGCAACACTGTGCAATAATTTAAGGGACCAAAAAGTATATAGTGCAGTTTGGGATATATATCAAAAAATCAAAAAGACTGCCATATTTATCAGCTAGTTAAGTATTCACATACTTAGATTTTCTTGTTTGCCAAAAATCCTATATTGCTGAGGCTTTACTGTCTGCGGTTTATATTTGCTTTCTTATTTTGTTCTCTGCATGTAAGTCATGCTTCTCCAAGATTGTTGCTAGAAGCCATTGACTATCTCAAATTATGTTGGTGTCCTTTTATAAATGTTTCTTGACTAACATTATTTATGACAGTGATGCAGTAATGCCAACTTTTTCTTTTTCATTTCAGCATGTCTTCAAATTAGAACAAGAGGAATATATGAAAGAACAAATTCCATGGACACTCATAGATTTTTATGATAATCAGCCTTGCATTAATCTTATAGAATCTAAACTGGGCATTCTAGATTTGCTGGATGAGGAATGCAAGGTAAGTATGGTTTTCTGATGTACTTAGTATATGAAAATGGATACATCAAGGTCAAATGGTAAATGGGTTTAAGCAGAGATTCACTAGTATACCATGAGGTGCCATGGTGGCAACAAGTGTAGGTCACCCTAACTTGCATTCTGAAGGGTCACTAGACCCAAAGAGTTCAAAATACATTTGAAACCAGGAGAATCTCCCTTCTCATTGGCATTAGATACAACTACTACCAATTTTAGCCACTTTTGTTATTGATATGCTTATATTTGGTACTTTCTGTTCAGTGGTATGATATAGTTAAAGAAATGCAAGAAATTGTACAAAAGGCATTTTGAATAACACTTCTAAATATCCATAATTTTAAAATTGACTAGTTGTTCTTTAGTACTGATATATATGGTGGAGAGGGAGTTTTAGCTTTAATATTTGAAGATGCACCATGTGGAAAATATATCAGATCCCCAGCTTTACTGCTAACTGAGTTATCCTAGACAAATAACCTATCCTTTGTCTTAGTTGCTCTTTAATTTATATGCCATAAATTACCACTTAACGTAGGTTGATCCTCCTAAGAATCCAGATTTCCTGCAACATTAAGAATGCAAAGACAAATACTGTATCTTTTCACGTATATGTAGAATCTAAAAAATAAAACAAATGAATGTAAGAAAACAAAAAGAGCTTCACAGATACTAGAGAACAAACTAGTGGTTACCATTGCGAAGATGGTTAGGAGGAAGGGCAAGATAGGTGAAGGCGGGATTAAGAGGAACAAACTACTAGCTATAAGATAAATAAGAGATACAAGGATGTTATGTACAGCACAGAGAATATAGCCAATATTTTATAATAACTTCACATGGAGTATAATCTATAAAAATATTGAATCACTATATTGTACTAAAACTAATATAATATTATATGTCAACTATACTTCAGTAAACAAAAAGAATGCATGTAAAGGTGCTCTACCTTGATTGAAATTAAATAAAATGTAAATCAAAACAAAAATGGGATACTGCTTTTTACCTATCAAATGAGTTTAAATTTGATAATACCATTTTGATATTTTTTTAACGACTTTTTTTTTTTTTGGCGGTATGCGGGCCTCTCACTGTTGTGGCCTCTCTCGTTGCGGAGCACAGGCTCCGGAAGCGCAGGCTCAGCGGCCATGGCTCACGGGCCCAGCTGCTCCGTGGCATGTGGGATCCTCCCGGACCTGGGCACGAACCCGTGTTCCCTGCATCGGCAGGTGGACTCTCAAGCACTGTGCCACCAGGGAAGCCCCTTAACGATGTTTTTGATGTGGACCATGTTTAAAGTCTTTATTGAATTTGTTACAGTATTGCTTCTGTTTTATGTTTTGATTTTTTGGCCACAAGGCATGTGGGATCTTAGCTTCCCAGCCAGGGATCGAACCTGCACCCCCTACATTGGACGGCAAAGTCTCAACCACTGGACCCCCAGGGAAGTCCACCATATTGACATTTATTGCATATATACTCTTGATGAAGGGCATGAGTTAGTACAACATATTTTTGACGAAATTTGACAATATTTGTGAAGATTTTAAATACACATACCTTTTGACTCAGCCGTGGAACTGCTGAGAATTTACCCTATGAATATGCTTACAAAAGTATTCAAGCTTTTTGTGTAAAAGGAGCCATTGTGGCAGTTTTCATAATAAAAAAAATCAGTATCAACCTAGTGGCCATAAATACAAGAATGCTATTGTTAAGAAGAAAAAAAAATGCAAGGAGTTTATAGAATAATCCTATTTGTGTCCATGCCTTTAAAGACAGAAGGATAAAGAAATTGGTGGAAATGGTGAGAGGAGACTATTCTCTATTTTATACCTTTCTGAATTATATAAATGGCCCACTGTGTGCAAATGTTATTTTTATTTAACAAATTTAAAAAAATACATGATAGTCATGATATTCATCTTTCATCTGTGAGGCTTTTGTTGCTTTAAAAGCATATCGAATATTTATTTGATGACCTCTGGTATAGGCAGGTTGAGTTGCTGAAGGTCTCAGTCATAGCTTTTCATTAGTCATTGGTTTGGGACCTCTAAGAGAGAAATGTGGAAGGAATGAGTTCCTAAACTGGATGTAAAATTTGTTAGGAAAGCCAAAACATGGTCTCTTGGTTGATGCATCAGAAGCATCTCATAACAATATTCACCTTGTTTTCTTCTTTTTTTCACCCTGAATGTAGATGCCTAAAGGCACAGATGACACTTGGGCCCAAAAATTGTACAACACACATTTGAACAAATGTGCGCTCTTTGAGAAGCCCCGTCTATCAAACAAAGCTTTCATCATCCAGCATTTTGCTGACAAAGTAAGGAAGTTTTATTATCTCTTTTCTTTTTGAATACTTAAGCTCAAAGAGGAAAAAAATCAGTAGTCAACAGATAGCATTTTTTTCTTTGCTGAGCTTGCATTCTTTAGCTCCGTTTAGGAAAAGTAAGCTTAAGTGTTGGCTTATTGGTTTTCTCTTTCTTTAACCTAAATGGGATTATATTAAGAAATAAATACATGTTTACAGTCCTCTATCTATAATTCTGAAATCTAAGAAACTCTGAAATCCATGCCTTTTTATAATTCATTTAGTGGCTAAGCCTGATTTTTGACCTGAATTAACATGAGGTTATTTATAGTCTTTATTTATCCCAGTTAGGCTGGATATTTATATATTTCAATGTAGAAATGTTAATATGTTTGATTACAGATTGCTGCCTCAGATTCTGCTAAAAGATTCTGGGTTCTGAAACCCAGTGGTTTCAGAATAGAAACTGTGGACGTGTGTCACCCTCTGTGATTGATTCATTGGGTCCCTACTAATGAGGCATGCAGACTTGCTGCTTCACAGGTTCTGTAGTATACTCAGAAAATCTGGAGCTATGACACTAGTTTATATTTCCAGGAGGTTGTGGGGTGGCCTTCTGGTAAGCTCCCCATGGTCCCCTTTAGGAACCCTTTAGGAGGGTTTTCTGAGTCTGTCCTGCTCCTAGCTGTAGACCTTGGAATGGCTTCAGGGCCACCTAATGGCTTTGTGGTACAGGCTGGGGACTCTGAGTGGTAGATGGCTGACGTCTTCTAGAAGCAGGGAGAGTCCATTCTCACGTAGTTCTACTTACCGGATCATACAGTGTTTACCCAGCCTCCATCTACATCTATCGTCGCCACTTCAACTTTCTGCCAGACAGCCATTTGTTCCTTCTGACCCTCTCTCCAGCTTTTATCTCTTCTCTCCCAGAGGAGACTTACCCCTGCGGGACGGTGAGCTAGGTTTGAAGGAAATACAGTGGGTCAGCCTTGGAGGAGCTCTCTTTGGCCTGCATGAGAGAAGAGAACAGCTTCTTATGAGTCTGCTTACCCATGAACTGGGATGATCTTAGATCACAGTTAATCAGCACTGCCACTCTTCCCTAGGAAAAACAATATTTGGGGAGTTTTACTCTAGAGTTAACATGCTTCTTACTAAGAATGGTACTAGTTTCTTAGAATAAACTAATGATAACACTTCACTGAGAGCCCATCACATAGCCTGAGCCTAATAAATATTTTTGTTGTTGATGACAATCATATCTATTCAAAAGTTTATTAGCTAAGGAGATTTTCCCATGTGTTTTCAGGTGGAATACCAGTGTGAAGGCTTTCTGGAAAAGAATAAAGACACTGTTTTTGAAGAACAAATTAAAGTTCTTAAATCAAGCAAGGTAACCATGTATAGGCTTTCTCCAATCAGGATATATTCATTAAAATGTTTCTTATTTAAGCATTAGCTTTTTAACAGTAATAATAATTGTTCTAACAAAATCAGCTTTACTGTTAGTTTTCTATTTATCAATACATGTGTCAGGTCCTGTTTTTTAAATGCCTTACAAGTGTTAACCCACCTAATCCTATGATGAAGTGATATTATCATTACTCCCATTTTACAGATGAGGGAACTGAGGCAGGGAAACTTCATAGCTAGTAAGTTTTCAAGCCAAATTATTGATAAAACCCAGGCTGTTGAGCTCAAAGTCTGCACCTTTAACCACTATGCGGTGGTATTTTATGTGAAATTTTTGCCTCCACAGCAGTTATAGGCTCTCTTGTGCCTTTGTGAGAGACCATGAGAGAAAACATTTTGTTGTTGTTGTTGTTTTTGGCTGTGTCATTTTGAAGGGATACGCTAGAGACATGGCCTTAAGCATTCCATCCAAATAAAGATTGACCTCTGGATCACTGAGTGCAATTTTCAGGTATGGTCCAAAGCACTTTGAAATTATTCTTCTTAGGTATAGATACCAGAAACACTGCTTTCTAGTGGGAGCAGAATATTCCAGATTGCAAAGAACTATGATGGCTCTCTGAGGTTGATCCCAACCTCCACCCTTTGACTCTCTTCAGGAAAGTATGGGGAGGGGAGCACGGCTCACTTTCATCCTGTAGGGAGCAAACCAGAAAGCTGGTTACTTACATTTAACAAAGTAAATATTCAAATATTCAGTGAAAGACTAAAAATATTCATGTGAATTCTTCTGGATTTCTGACCAGCACCTTTTGTTTTTCTGGTTTATTCTAACAAAATCGTTTTAACTTCAATGGAATGTTATATGAACTTTTTTTTTTTTTTTTTTTTTTTTTTTTTTTTTTTGGTGGGGGGGC